>NW_022262624.1:241941-286941 GCF_002021735.2 Oncorhynchus kisutch | reverse complement strand
AGACGGGTCAGACAGACGGGGTTTCTTCATGTCTCATTGACTACAGAGAGTCAGAGTGGCACTCCACTGCCACAGCTAATACGTTAAGCTTTAACTCAGTCCCAAATCACATCCCTATTCCCTACAAAGTGCACTACTTTTGACCAGGGTCCATAGGGAACTCCAGTATATAGTGAACAGAGTGCCATTGGGGGACGTAGGTAATCCGGTTAGAAGGGTCAGACAGACTCAGTCCCAAATCACATCCCTATTCCCTACAAAGTGCACTACTTTTGACCAGGGTCCATAGGGAACTCCAGTATATAGTGAACAGAGTGCCATTGGGGGACGTAGGTAATCCGGTAGAAGGGTCAGACAGACTCAGTCCCAAATCACATCCCTATTCCCTACAAAGTGCACTACTTTTGACCAGGATCCATAGGGAACTCCAGTATATAGTGAACAGAGTGCCATTGGGGGACGTAGGTAATCCGGTAGTAGAAGGGTCAGACAGACTCAGTCCCAAATCACATCCCTATTCCCTACAAAGTGCACTACTTTTGACCAGGATCCATAGGGAACTCCAGTATATAGTGAACAGAGTGCCATTGGGGACGTAGGTAATCCGGTAGAAGGGTCAGACAGACTCAGTCCCAAATCACATCCCTATTCCCTACAAAGTGCACTACTTTTTGACCAGGGTCCATAGGGAACTCCAGTATATAGTGAACAGAGTGCCATTGGGGGACGTAGGTAATCCGGTAGAAGGGTCAGACAGACTCAGTCCCAAATCACATCCCTATTCCCTACAAAGTGCACTACTTTTGACCAGGGTCCATAGGGAACTCCAGTATAAATTGAACAGAGTGCCATTGGGGGACGTAGGTAATCCGGTAGAAGGGTCAGACAGACTCAGTCCCAAATCACATCCCTATTCCCTACAAAGTGCACTACTTTTGACCAGGGTCCATAGGGAACTCCAGTATATAGTGAACAGAGTGCCATTGGGGGACGTAGGTAATCCGGTAGAAGGGTCAGACAGACTCAGTCCCAAATCACATCCCTATTCCCTACAAAGTGCACTACTTTTGACCAGGATCCATAGGGAACTCCAGTATAAATTGAACAGAGTGCCATTGGGGGACGTAGGTAATCCGGTTAGAAGGGTCAGACAGACTCAGTCCCAAATCACATCCCTATTCCCTACAAAGTGCACTACTTTGACCAGGATCCATAGGGAACTCCAGTATATAGTGAACAGAGTGCCATTGGGGGACGTAGGTAATCCGGTAGAAGGGTCAGACAGACTCAGTCCCAAATCACATCCCTATTCCCTACAAAGTGCACTACTTTTGACCAGGATCCATAGGGAACTCCAGTATATAGTGAACAGAGTGCCATTGGGGGACGTAGGTAATCCGGTAGAAGGGTCAGACAGACTCAGTCCCAAATCACATCCCTATTCCCTACAAAGTGCACTACTTTTGACCAGGGTCCATAGGGAACTCCAGTATATAGTGAACAGAGTGCCATTGGGGGACGTAGGTAATCCGGTAGAAGGGTCAGACAGACTCAGTCCCAAATCACATCCCTATTCCCTACAAAGTGCACTACTTTTGACCAGGGTCCATAGGGAACTCCAGTATATAGTGAACAGAGTGCCAATTGGGGGACGTAGGTAATCCGGTAGAAGGGTCAGACAGACTCAGTCCCAAATCACATCCCTATTCCCTACAAAGTGCACTACTTTTGACCAGGGTCCATAGGGAACTCCAGTATATAGTGAACAGAGTGCCATTGGGGGACGTAGGTAATCCGGTAGAAGGGTCAGACAGACTCAGTCCCAAATCACATCCCTATTCCCTACAAAGTGCACTACTTTTGACCAGGGTCCATAGGGAACTCCAGTATATAGTGAACAGAGTGCCATTGGGGGACGTAGGTAATCCGGTAGAAGGGTCAGACAGACTCAGTCCCAAATCACATCCCTATTCCCTACAAAGTGCACTACTTTGACCAGGATCCATAGGGAACTCCAGTATATAGTGAACAGAGTGCCATTGGGGGACGTAGGTAATCCGGTAGAAGGGTCAGACAGACTCAGTCCCAAATCACATCCCTATTCCCTACAAAGTGCACTACTTTTGACCAGGATCCATAGGGAACTCCAGTATATAGTGAACAGAGTGCCATTGGGGACGTAGGTAATGGCTGCTAGATGAACGACACAGTTCACTGCAGCGGTTCATATTTAAATGCACATCTGTTTCCAATCGCTGTTGATAATGATCACTGTTTACATTTATATAGGATGCGTCCCAAATGACACCCTAAATCCTTATATACTGCACTACTATTGACCAAGACCATAGGGTCGTTATATGTTTTCTATATAAGGAATAGGTTGTCATTTGTGATGCAGAAATAGCGAGCGTCGCTCCGTCAGGGTATTTAAAGCCCTTCACGTTGGTTTAACTCAGAATACAACTGATGAAACAGATGAGTTAAAGACCTTTCTATAGGTTACCTGACTACTCAATATATGTCAGGTTACCTGGCTACTCAATATATATCAGGTTACCTGACTACTCAATATATATCAGGTTACCTGGCTACTCAATATATATCAGGTTACCTGGCTACTCAATATATATCAGGGTACCTGGCTACTCAATATATATCAGGTTACCTGGCTACTCAACATTTATCAGGTTACCTGGCTACTCACATTATCAGGTTACCTGACTACTCAATATATCAGGTTACCTGGCTACTCAATATATATCAGGGTACCTGGCTACTCAATATATCAGGGTACCTGGCTACTCAATATATATCAGGTTACTGGCTACTCCACATTTATCAGGTTACCTGGCTACTCAACATTTATCAGGTTACCTGACTACTCAATATATGTCAGGTTACCTGGCTACTCAATATATATCAGGTTACCTGACTACTCAATATATATCAGGTTACCTGGCTACTCAATATATATCAGTACCTGCTACTTCAATATATATCAGGTTACCTGGCTACTCAATATATATCAGGTTACCTGGCTACTCAATATATATCAGGTTACCTGGCTACTCATATATATCAGGTTACCTGGCTACTCAATATATTCAGGTTACCTGGCTACTCAACATTTATCAGGTTACCTGGCTACTCAATATATATCAGGTTACCTGGCTACTCAACATTTATCAGGTTACCTGGCTACTCAATATATATCAGGTTACCTGGCAACACAACATATATCGGGTTACCTGGCTACTCAATATATATCAGGTTACATGGCTACTCAATATATATCAGGTTACCTGGCAACACAACATATATCAGGTTACCTGGCAACACAATATATATCAGGTTACCTGGCTACTCAGTTACATATTCATACGCATGTATGCTTGTACAAACACATACAACCACTGAACACTTAATTTCACTCAAACAACCAATTCTCTGTATGTACTTGAAATCCAACCAACATATTAATTGGTCAACAACAACAAGACATTACAAATGTCATATTAGTAATATACAGTGTTTTAACAATGTACCAATGGTTAAAGGACACAAGATAAATAATAAGCATAAATATGGGTTGTTTATGGTGTTTGTTCTTCCTGGTTTATCTCTTAGTATGTTCTATGTCTAGCTCTCCTGTCTGGCTCTCTGTCTAGCTCGCTGTCTAGCTCTCTGTCTAGCTCTCTGTCTAGCTCTCTGTCTAGCTCTCTGTCTAGCTCTCTGTCTAGCTCTCTGTCTCTCATCTATCTGTCTCTGTCTCTTTAGGTTCAGTTGACCTGCTGGCCAGTCACACACCCCTCACGGTCACTCACAGTGATTGGTCTTATCTATGTGTTGTTGACTCATGAGCATGGCAGAATGGCAGACACCACCGTGGGATATATAGACTCAAGCCTTCTCAGACACCATGCATGCACACACACACACCGAGTCACACACACACACACACACCACACACACACACACACACCGAGTCACACACACACCGAGTCACCACACCACACACCGAGTCACACACACACACCGAGTCACAACACACACACACACCGAGTCACACATTTAGTCAGTGAACCACGTCTCTAACACCCGTATCATCAGGTGAAGACGTTCACACCAGGGTTGAGTCCTACGTGGCTCCCTATTCACTCTGTAGTTCACTACTATACACAAAGCCCTATGGGCCCTGGTCAAAACCAGGGCACTATGTAGGAATCGGGTGCCATTTAGGTCCAACCTATAAGGTGGAGCAGTTTTCTATCAGGGATATGATTGGAGGAGGTCCTTCCTATAAGGGTGGAACAGTTTTCTATCAGGGATGTGATTGGAGGCAGTTCTTCCTGTAAGGGTGGAACAGTTTCTATCAGGGATGTGAACGGGGGCAGTCCTTCCTATAAGGTGAACAGTTTTCTATCAGGGATGTGATTGGAGGCAGTTCTTCCTGGAAGGGTGGAACAGTTTTCTATCAGGGATGTGATTGGAGGCAGTTCTTCCTGGAAGGATGAACAGTTTTCTATCAGGGATATGAACGGAGGCAGTCCTCCTGTAAGGTTGGAGCAGTTTCTATCATCAGGATTGATTGGAGGCCTTATTGTAACCTGACGATGATATCTAGTACTATCCCCAAGGTTTGGAACGGGGCCCCATATCCTCACCCTTAACCTGACGAATGATATCTAGTACTATCCCCAAGGTTTGGAATGGGGCCCAATGTCTCCCCTCTTAACCTGACGATGATATCTAGTACTATCGCCCAAGGTTTGGCAACGGGGGCCCCATGTCCTCCCCTTGAACCTGATGACCGATTGATATCGTAGTACGTATCCCCAAGTTTGGAAACGGGGCCCCATGTCCTCCCCTTAACCTGACGATTGATATCCTAGTACTATCCCCAGGTTTGGAACGGGGCCCCATGTCCTCCCCTTAACCTGACGATGATATCTAGTACTATCCCCAAGGTTTGGGGAACGGGGTCCCCAAGGTCCCCCCCTTAACCTGACGATGATATCTAGTACTATCCCCAAGGTTTGGAACGGGGCCCATGTCCTCCCCTTAACCTGACGATGATATCTAGTACTATCCCCAAGGTTTGGAACGGGGCCCATGTCCTCCCCTTAACCTGACGATGATATCTAGTACTATCCCCAAGGTTTGGAACGGGGCCCATGTCCTCCCCTTAACCTGACGATGATATCTAGTACTATCCCCAAGGTTTGGAACGGGGCCCATGTCCTCCCCTTAACCTGACGATGATATCTAGTACTATCCCCAAGGTTTGGAACGGGGCCCATGTCCTCCCCTTAACCTGACGATGATATCTAGTACTATCCCCAAGGTTTGGAACGGGGCCCCATGTCCTCCCCTTAACCTGACGATGATATCTAGTACTATCCCCAAGGTTTGGAACGGGGCCCATGTCCTCCCCTTAACCTGACGATGATATCTAGTACTATCCCCAAGGTTTGGAACGGGGCCCCATGTCCTCCCCTTACCTGACGATGATATCTAGTACTATCCCCAAGTTTGGAACGGGGCCCCATGTCCTCCCCTTAACCCTGACGATGATATCTAGTACTATCCCCAAGGTTTTGGAACGGGGCCCATGTCCTCCCCTTAACCTGACGATGATATCTAGTACTATCCCCAAGGTTTGGAGCGGGGGCCCCATGTCCTCCCCTTAACCCTGACGATGATATCTAGTACTATCCCCAAGGTTTGGAACGGGGCCCATGTCCTCCCCTTAACCCTGACGATGATATCTAGTACTATCCCAAAGGTTTGGAACGGGGCCCATGTCCTCCCCTTAACCTGAACGATGATATCTAGTACTATCCCCAAGGTTTGGAACGGGGCCCATGTCCTCCCTTAACCTGACCGATGATATCTAGTACTATCCCCAAGGGTTTGGAACGGGGCCCCATGTCCTCCCCTTAACCTGACGATGATATCTAGTACTATCCCCAAGGTTTGGAACGGGCCCATGTCCTCCCCTTAACCTGACGATGATATCTAGTACTATCCCCAAGGTTTGGAACGGGGCCCCATGTCCTCCCCTTAACCTGACGATGAATATCTAGTACTATCCCCAAGGTTTGGAACGGGGCCCATGTCCTCCCCTTAACTGACGATGATATCTAGTACTATCCCCAAGGTTTGGAACGGGGCCCATGTCCTCCCTTAACCTGACGATAGATTCTAGTACTATCCCCAAGGTTTGGAACGGGGCCCATGTCTCCCTTAACCTGGACGATGATATCTAGTACTATCCCCAAGGTTTGGAACGGGGCCCATGTCCTCCCCTTAACTGACGATGATATCTAGTACTATCCCCAAGGTTTGGAACGGGCCCATGTCCTCCCCTAACCTGACGATGATATCTAGTACTATCCCCAAGGTTTGGAACGGGGCCCATGTCCTCCCCTTAATACCTGATCGATGATATCTAGTACCTATCCCCACAGGTTTGGAGCGGGCCATGTCCTTCCCTTAACCTGACGATGATATCTAGTACTATCCCCAAGTTTGGAACGGGGCCCATGTCCTCCACCCTTAACCTGACGATGATATCTAGTACTATCCCAAGTTTTTGGAACGGGGCCCATGTCCTCCCTTAACCTGACGATGATATCTAGTACTATCCCCAAGGTTTGGAACGGGCCACATGTCCTCCCCTTAACCTGACGATGATATCTAGTACTATCCCCAGGTTTGGAACGGGGCCCATGTCCTCCCCTTAACCTGACGATGATATCTAGTACTATCCCCAAGGTTTGGAACGGGGGCCCCCATGCTCCTCCCCTTAACCCTGACGATGATATCTAGTACTATCCCCAAGGTTTGGAAGGGGGCCCATGTCCTCCCCTTAACCTGACGATGAATCTAGTACTATCCCCAAGGTTTGGAACGGGGCCCATGTCCTCCCTTAACCCTGACGATGATATCTAGTACTATCCCCAGGTTTGGAACGGGGCCCCATGTCCTCCCTTAACCTGACGATGATATCTAGTACTATCCCCAAGGTTTGAACGTGCCCCTGTCCTCCCCTTAACCTGGACGATGATATCTAGACTTCCCAAGGTTTGGAACGGGGCCCATGTCCTCCCCTTAACCTGACGATGATATCTAGTACTATCCCCAAGGTTTGGAACGGGGCCCCATGTCCTCCCCTTAACCTGACGATGAATATCTAGTACTATCCCCAAGGTTTGGGAACGGGGCCCCATGTCCTCCCCTAACCTGCGATGATATCTAGTACTATCCCCAAAGGTTGGAGACGGGGCCCATGTCCTCCCCTTAGACCTGACGATGATATCTAGTACTATCCCCAATGTTTGGAACGGGGCCCATGTCCTCCCTTAACCTGACGAATGATATCTAGTACTATCCCCAAGGTTTGGAACGGGGCCCATGTCCTCCCCTTTAACCTGACGATGATATCTAGTACTATCCCAAGGTTTGGAACGGGGCCTCCATGTCCTCCCCTTAACCTGACGATGATATCTAGTACTATCCCCAAGGTTTGGAACGGGGCCCAATGTCCTCCCCTTAACCTGACGATGATATCTAGTACTATCCCAAGGTTTGGAAACGGGGCCCATGTCCCTCCCCTTAACCTGACGATGATACTCTAGTACTATCCCCAAGGTTTGGACGGGGGGCCCCATGTCCTCCCCTTAACCTGACGATGATATCTAGTACTATCCCCAAGGTTTGGAACGGGGGCCCCATGTCCTCCCTTAACCTGACGATGATATCTAGTACTATCCCCGAAGGTTTGGAACGGGGCCCATGTCCTCCCCTTAACCTGACGATGATATCTAGTACTATCCCCAAGGTTTGGAACGGGGCCCATGTCCTCCCCTTAACCTGACGATGATATCTAGTACTATCCCCAAGGTTTGGGAACCGGGCCCAGGTCCTCCCTTAACCTGACGATGATAATCTAGTACTATCCCCAAGGTTTGGAACGGGGGCCCATGTCCTCCCCTTAACCTGACGATGATATCTAGTACTATCCCCAAGGTTTGGAACGGGGCCCATGTCCTCCCTTAACCTGAAGATGATATCTAGTACTATCCCAAGGTTTGGAACGGGGCCCATGTCCTCCCTTAACCTGACGATGATATCTAGTACTATCCCCAAGGTTTGGAACGGGGCCCATGTCCTCCCCTTAACCTGACGATGATATCTAGTACATCCCCAGTTTGGAACGGGGCCCATGTCCTCCCCTTAACCTGACGATGATATCTAGTACTATCCCCAAGGTTTGGAAACGGGGCCCCATGTCTCCCCTTAACTGACGATGATATCTAGTACTATCCCCCAGGTTTGGAACGGGGCCCCAGTCCTCCCCTTAACCTGCGATGATATCTAGTACTATCCCCAAGGTTTGGAACGGGGCCCATGTCCTCCCCTTAACCTGACGATGAATCTAGTACTATCCCTAAGGTTTAGGAACGGAGGCCCCATGTCCTCCCCTTAACCTGACGATGATATCTATGCTACTTCCCCCAAGGTTTGGAACGGGGCCCATGTCCTCCCTTAACCTGACCGATGATATCTAGTACTATCCCCAAGGTTTGGAACGGGGCCCATGTCCTCCCATAACCTGACGATGATATCTAGTACTATCCCCAAGGTTTGGGAACGGGGCCCATGTCCTCCCCTTAACCTGACGATGATATCTAGTACTATCCCCAAGTTTGGAACGGGGCCCATGTCCTCCCTTAACCTGACGATGATATCTAGTACTATCCCCAAGGTTTGGAACGGGGCCCCATGTCCTCCCCTTAACTGACGATGATATCTAGTACTATCCCCAAGGTTTTGGAACGGGGCCCCATGTCCTCCCCTTAACCTGACGATGATATCTAGTACTATCCCCAAGGTTGGAACGGGGGCCCATGTCCTCCCCTTAACCTGACGATGATATCTAGTACTATCCCCAAGGTTTGGAACGGGGCCCCCATGTCCCTCCCTTAACCTGACGATGATATCTAGTACTATCCCAAGGTTTGGAACGGGGCCCATGTCCTCCCCTTAACCTGACGATGATATCTAGTACTATCCCCAAGGTTTGGAACGGGGCCCCATGTCCTCCCCTTAACCTGACGATGATATCTAGTACTATCCCCAAGGTTTGGAACGGGGCCCATGTCCTCCCCTTAACCTGACGATGATATCTAGTACTATCCCCAAGGTTTGGAACGGGGCCCCATGTCCTCCCCTTAACCTGACGATGATATCTAGTACTATCCCCAAGGTTTGGAACGGGGCCCATGTCCTCCCCTTAACCTGACGATGATATCTAGTACTATCCCCAAGGTTTGGAACGGGGCCCATGTCCTCCCCTTAACCTGACGATGATATCTAGTACTATCCCCAAGGTTTGGAACGGGGCCCATGTCCTCCCCTTAACCTGACGATGATATCTAGTACTATCCCCAAGGTTTGGAACGGGGCCCATGTCCTCCCCTTAACCTGACGATGATATCTAGTACTATCCCCAAGGTTTGGAACGGGGGCCCATGTCCTCCCCTTAACCTGACGATGATATCTAGTACTATCCCAAGGTTTGGAACGGGCCCCATGTCCTCCCCTTAACCTGACGATGATATCTAGTACTATCCCCAAGGTTTGGAACGGGGCCCATGTCCTCCCCTTAACCTGACGATGATATCTAGTACTATCCCCAAGGTTTGGAACGGGGCCCATGTCCTCCCCTTAACCTGACGATGATATCTAGTACTATCCCCAAGGTTTGGAACGGGGCCCATGTCCTCCCCTTAACCTGACGATGATATCTAGTACTATCCCCAAGGTTTGGAACGGGGCCCCATGTCCTCCCCTTAACCTGACGATGATATCTAGTACTATCCCCAAGGTTTGGAACGGGGCCCATGTCCTCCCCTTAACCTGACGATGATATCTAGTACTATCCCCAAGGTTTGGAACGGGGCCCATGTCCTCCCCTTAACCTGACGATGATATCTAGTACTATCCCCAAGGTTTGGAACGGGGCCCATGTCCTCCCCTTAACCTGACGATGATATCTAGTACTATCCCCAAGGTTTGGAACGGGGCCCATGTCCTCCCCTTAACCTGACGATGATATCTAGTACTATCCCCAAGGTTTGGAACGGGGCCCCATGTCCTCCCCTTAACCTGACGATGATATCTAGTACTATCCCCAAGGTTTGGAACGGGGCCCCATGTCCTCCCCTTAACCTGACGATGATATCTAGTACTATCCCCAAGGTTTGGAACGGGGCCCCATGTCCTCCCCCTTAACCTGACGATGATATCTAGTACTATCCCCAAGGTTTGGAACGGGGCCCCATGTCCTCCCCTTAACCTGACGATGATATCTAGTACTATCCCCAAGGTTTGGAACGGGGCCCATGTCCTCCCCTTAACCTGACGATGATATCTAGTACTATCCCCAAGGTTTGGAACGGGGCCCATGTCCTCCCCTTAACCTGACGATGATATCTAGTACTATCCCCAAGGTTTGGAACGGGGCCCATGTCCTCCCCTTAACCTGACGATGATATCTAGTACTATCCCCAAGGTTTGGAACGGGCCCATGTCCTCCCCTTAACCTGACGATGATATCTAGTACTATCCCCAAGGTTTGGAACGGGGCCCATGTCCTCCCCTTAACCTGACGATGATATCTAGTACTATCCCCAAGGTTTGGAACGGGGCCCATGTCCTCCCTTAACCTGACGATGATATCTAGTACTATCCCCAAGGTTTGGAACGGGGCCCATGTCCTCCCCTTAACCTGACGATGATATCTAGTACTATCCCCAAGGTTTGGAACGGGGCCCCATGTCCTCCCCTTAACCTGACGATGATATCTAGTACTATCCCCAAGGTTTGGAACGGGGCCCATGTCCTCCCCTTAACCTGACGAATGATATCTAGTACTATCCCCAAGGTTTGGAACGGGCCCATGTCCTCCCCTTAACCTGACGATGATATCTAGTACTATCCCAAGGTTTGGAACGGGGCCCATGTCCTCCCCTTAACTGACGATGATATCTTAGTACTATCCCCAAGGTTTTGGAACGGGGCCCCATGTCCTCCCCTTAACCTGACGATGATATCTAGTACTATCCCCAATGTTTGGAACGGGGCCCCATGTCCTCTCCCCTAACTGACGATGATATCTAGTACTATCCCCAAGGTTTGGAACGGGGCACCATGTCCTCCCCTTAACCTGACGATGATATCTAGTACTATCCCCAAGGTTTGGAACGGGGCCCATGTCCTCCCTTAACCTGACGATGATATCTAGTACTATCCCCAGGTTTGGAACGGGGCCCATGTCCTCCCCTTAACCTGACGATGATATCTAGTACTATCCCCAAGGTTTGGAACGGGGCCCATGTCCTCCCCTTAACCTGACGATGATATCTAGTACTATCCCCAAGGTTTGGAACGGCGGCCCATGTCCTCCCCTTAACCTGACGATGATATCTAGTACTATCCCCAAGGTTTGGAACGGGGCCCATGTCCTCCCTTAACCTGACGATGATATCTAGTACTATCCCCAAGGTTTGGAACGGGGCCCATGTCCTCCCCTTAACCTGACGATGATATCTAGTACTATCCCCAAGGTTTGGAACGGGGCCCATGTCCTCCCCTTAACCTGACGATGATATCTAGTACTATCCCCAAGGTTTGGAACGGGGCCCCATGTCCTCCCCTTAACCTGACGATGATATCTAGTACTATCCCCAAGGTTTGGAACGGGGCCCATGTCCTCCCCTTAACCTGACGATGATATCTAGTACTATCCCCAAGGTTTGGAACGGGGCCCCATGTCCTCCCCTTAACCTGACGATGATATCTAGTACTATCCCCAAGGTTTGGAACGGGGCCCATGTCCTCCCCTTAACCTGACGATGATATCTAGTACTATCCCCAAGGTTTGGAACGGGGCCCATGTCCTCCCCTTAACCTGACGATGATATCTAGTACTATCCCCAAGGTTTGGAACGGGGCCCATGTCCTCCCCTTAACCTGACGATGATATCTAGTACTATCCCCAAGGTTTGGAACGGGGCCCCATGTCCTCCCCTTAACCTGACGATGATATCTAGTACTATCCCCAAGGTTTGGAACGGGGCCCCATGTCCTCCCCTTAACCTGACGATGATATCTAGTACTATCCCCAAGGTTTGGAACGGGGCCCATGTCCTCCCCTTAACCTGACGATGATATCTAGTACTATCCCCAAGGTTTGGAACGGGGCCCCATGTCCTCCCCTTAACCTGACGATGATATCTAGTACTATCCCCAAGGTTTGGAACGGGGCCCATGTCCTCCCCTTAACCTGACGATGATATCTAGTACTATCCCCAAGGTTTGGAACGGGGCCCATGTCCTCCCCTTAACCTGACGATGATATCTAGTACTATCCCCAAGGTTTGGAACGGGGCCCATGTCCTCCCCTTAACCTGACGATGATATCTAGTACTATCCCCAAGGTTTGGAACGGGGCCCATGTCCTCCCCTTAACCTGACGATGATATCTAGTACTATCCCCAAGGTTTGGAACGGGGCCCATGTCCTCCCCTTAACCTGACGATGATATCTAGTACTATCCCCAAGGTTTGGAACGGGGCCCATGTCCTCCCCTTAACCTGACGATGATATCTAGTACTATCCCCAAGGTTTGGAACGGGGCCCCATGTCCTCCCCTTAACCTGACGATGATATCTAGTACTATCCCCAAGGTTTGGAACGGGCCCCATGTCCTCCCCTTAACCTGACGATGATATCTAGTACTATCCCCAAGGTTTGGAACGGGGCCCATGTCCTCCCCTTAACCTGACGATGATATCTAGTACTATCCCCAAGGTTTGGAACGGGGCCCCATGTCCTCCCCTTAACCTGACGATGATATCTAGTACTATCCCCAAGGTTTGGAACGGGGCCCCATGTCCTCCCCTTAACCTGACGATGATATCTAGTACTATCCCCAAGGTTTGGAACGGGGCCCATGTCCTCCCCTTAACCTGACGATGATATCTAGTACTATCCCCAAGGTTTGGAACGGGGCCCATGTCCTCCCCTTAACCTGACGATGATATCTAGTACTATCCCCAAGGTTTGGAACGGGGCCCATGTCCTCCCCTTAACCTGACGATGATATCTAGTACTATCCCCAAGGTTTGGAACGGGGCCCATGTCCTCCCCTTAACCTGACGATGATATCTAGTACTATCCCCAAGGTTTGGAACGGGGCCCATGTCCTCCCCTTAACCTGACGATGATATCTAGTACTATCCCCAAGGTTTTGGAACGGGGCCCATGTCCTCCCCTTAACCTGACGATGATATCTAGTACTATCCCAAGGTTTGGAACGGGGCCCATGTCCTCCCCTTAACCTGACGATGATATCTAGTACTATCCCCAAGGTTTGGAACGGGGCCCATGTCCTCCCCTTAACCTGACGATGATATCTAGTACTATCCCCAAGGTTTGGAACGGGGCCCCATGTCCTCCCCTTAACCTGACGATGATATCTAGTACTATCCCAAGGTTTGGAACGGGGCCCCATGTCCTCCCCCTTAACCTGACGATGATATCTAGTACTATCCCCAAGGTTTGGAACGGGGCCCATGTCCTCCCCTTAACCTGACGATGATATCTAGTACTATCCCCAAGGTTTGGAACGGGGCCCATGTCCTCCCCTTAACCTGACGATGATATCTAGTACTATCCCCAAGGTTTGGAACGGGGCCCATGTCCTCCCCTTAACCTGACGATGATATCTAGTACTATCCCCAAGGTTTGGAACGGGGCCCCATGTCCTCCCCTTAACCTGACGATGATATCTAGTACTATCCCCAAGGTTTGGAACGGTGCCCCATGTCCTCCCCTTAACCTGGCGATGATATCTAGTACTATCCCCAAGGTTTGGAACGGGGCCCATGTCCTCCCCTTAACCTGACGATGATATCTAGTACTATCCCCAAGGTTTGGAACGGGGCCCCATGTCCTCCCCTTAACCTGACGATGATATCTAGTACTATCCCCAAGGTTTGGAACGGGGCCCATGTCCTCCCCTTAACCTGACGATGATATCTAGTACTATCCCCAAGGTTTGGAACGGGGCCCCATGTCCTCCCCTTAACCTGACGATGATATCTAGTACTATCCCCACGGTTTGGAACGGGGCCCATGTCCTCCCCTTAACCTGACGATGATATCTAGTACTATCCCCAAGGTTTGGAACGTGGCCCATGTCCTCCCCTTAACCTGACGATGATATCTAGTACTATCCCCAAGGTTTGGAACGGGGCCCATGTCCTCCCCTTAACCTGACGATGATATCTACTACTATCCCCAATGTTTGGAACGGGGCCCATGTCCTCCCCTTAACCTGACGATGATATCTACTACTATCCCCAAGGTTTGGAACGGTGCCCCATGTCCTCCCCTTAACCTGGCGATGATATCTAGTACTATCCCCAAGGTTTGGAGCGGGGCCCATGTCCTCCCCTTAACCTGACGATGATATCTAGTACTATCCCCAAGGTTGGAACGGGGCCCATGTCCTCCCCTTAACCTGACGATGATATCTAGTACTATCCCCAAGGTTTGGAACGGGGCCCCATGTCCTCCCCTTAACCTGACGATGATATCTAGTACTATCCCCAAGGTTTGGAACGGGGCCACATGTCCTCCCCTTAACCTGACGATGATATCTAGTACTATCCCCAAGGTTTGGAACGGGGCCCATGTCCTCCCCTTAACCTGACGATGATATCTAGTACTATCCCCAAGGTTTGGAACGGGGCCCATGTCCTCCCCTTAACCTGACGATGATATCTAGTACTATCCCCAAGGTTTGGAACGGGGCCCCATGTCCTCCCCTTAACCTGACGATGATATCTAGTACTATCCCCAAGGTTTGGAACGGTGCCCCATGTCCTCCCCTTAACCTGGCGATGATATCTAGTACTATCCCCAAGGTTTGGAGCGGGGCCCATGTCCTCCCCTTAACCTGACGATGATATCTAGTACTATCCCCAAGGTTTTGGAACGGGGCCCATGTCCTCCCCTTAACCTGACGATGATATCTAGTACTATCCCCAAGGTTTGGAACGGGGCCCATGTCCTCCCCTTAACCTGACGATGATATCTAGTACTATCCCCAAGGTTTGGAACGGGGCCCCATGTCCTCCCCTTAACCTGACGATGATATCTAGTACTATCCCCAAGGTTTGGAACGGGGCCCATGTCCTCCCCTTAACCTGACGATGATATCTAGTACTATCCCCAAGGCTTGGAACGGGGCCCATGTCCTCCCCTTAACCTGACGATGATATCTAGTACTATCCCCAAGGTTTGGAACGGGGCCCATGTCCTCCCCTTAACCTGACGATGATATCTAGTACTATCCCCAAGGTTTGGAACGGGGCCCATGTCCTCCCCTTAACCTGACGATGATATCTAGTACTATCCCCAATGTTTGGAACGGGGCCCCATGTCCTCCCCTTAACCTGACGATGATATCTAGTACTATCCCCAAGGTTTGGAACGGTGCCCCATGTCCTCCCCTTAACCTGGCCGATGATATCTAGTACTATCCCCAAGGTTTGGAGCGGGGCCCATGTCCTCCCCTTAACCTGATGATGATATCTAGTACTATCCCCAAGGTTTGGAACGGGGCCCATGTCTTCCCCTTAACCTGACGATGATATCTAGTACTATCCCCAAGGTTTGGAACGGGGCCCCATGTCCTCCCCTTAACCTGACGATGATATCTAGTACTATCCCCAAGGTTTGGAACGGGGCCACATGTCCTCCCCTTAACCTGACGATGATATCTAGTACTATCCCCAAGGTTTGGAACGGGGCCCATGTCCTCCCCTTAACCTGACGATGATATCTAGTACTATCCCCAAGGTTTGGAACGGGGCCCCATGTCCTCCCCTTAACCTGACGATGATATCTAGTACTATCCCGAAGGTTTGGAACGGGGCCCCATGTCCTCCCCCTTAACCTGACGATGATATCTAGTACTATCCCCAAGGTTTGGAACGGGGCCCATGTCCTCCCCTTAACCTGACGATGATATCTAGTACTATCCCCAAGGTTTGGAACGGGGCCCCATGTCCTCCCCTTAACCTGACGATGATATCTAGTACTATCCCCAAGGTTTGGAACGGGGCCCCATGTCCTCCCCTTAACCTGACGATGATATCTAGTACTATCCCCAAGGTTTGGAACGGGGCCCCATGTCCTCCCCTTAACCTGACGATGATATCTAGTACTATCCCCAAGGTTTGGAACGGGGCCCCATGTCCTCCCCTTAACCTGACGATGATATCTAGTACTATCCCCAAGGTTTGGAACGGGGCCCATGTCCTCCCCTTAACCTGACGATGATATCTAGTACTATCCCCAAGGTTTGGAACGGGGCCCATGTCCTCCCCTTAACCTGACGATGATATCTAGTACTATCCCAAGGTTTGGAACGGGGCCCCATGTCCTCCCCTTAACCTGACGATGATATCTAGTACTATCCCCAAGGTTTGGAACGGTGCCCCATGTCCTCCCCTTAACCTGGCGATGATATCTAGTACTATCCCCAAGGTTTGGAGCGGGGCCCATGTCCTCCCCTTAACCTGACGATGATATCTAGTACTATCCCCAAGGTTTGGAACGGGGCCCATGTCCTCCCCTTAACCTGACGATGATATCTAGTACTATCCCCAAGGTTTGGAACGGGGCCCCATGTCCTCCCCTTAACCTGACGATGATATCTAGTACTATCCCCAAGGTTTGGAACGGGGCCCATGTCCTCCCCTTAACCTGACGATGATATCTAGTACTATCCCCAAGGTTTGGAACGGGGCCCATGTCCTCCCCTTAACCTGACGATGATATCTAGTACTATCCCCAAGGTTTGGAACCGGGCCCCATGGCCTCCCCTTAACTGACGATGATATCTAGTACTATCCCCACGGTTTGGAACGGGGCCCCATGTCCTCCCCTTAACCTGACGATGATATCTAGTACTATCCCCAAGGTTTGGAACGGGGCCCATGTCCTCCCCTTAACCTGACGATGATATCTAGTACTATCCCCAAGGTTTGGAACGGGGCCCATGTCCTCCCCTTAACCTGACGATGATATCTAGTACTATCCCCAATGTTTGGAACGGGGCCCATGTCCTCCCCTTAACCTGACGATGATATCTAGTACTATCCCCAAGGTTTGGAACGGTGCCCCATGTCCTCCCCTTAACCTGGCGATGATATCTAGTACTATCCCCAAGGTTTGGAGCGGGGCCCATGTCCTCCCCTTAACCTGACGATGATATCTAGTACTATCCCCAAGGTTTGGAACGGGGCCCATGTCCTCCCCTTAACCTGACGATGATATCTAGTACTATCCCAAGGTTTGGAACGGGGCCCCATGTCCTCCCCTTAACCTGACGATGATATCTAGTACTATCCCCAAGGTTTGGAACGGGGCCACATGTCCTCCCCTTAACCTGACGATGATATCTAGTACTATCCCCAAGGTTTGGAACGGGGCCCATGTCCTCCCCTTAACCTGACGATGATATCTAGTACTATCCCCAAGGTTTGGAACGGGGCCCCATGTCCTCCCCTTAACCTGACGATGATATCTAGTACTATCCCGAAGGTTTGGAACGGGGCCCCATGTCCTCCCCTTAACCTGACAATGATATCTAGTACTATCCCCAAGGTTTGGAACGGGGCCCATGTCCTCCCCTTAACCTGACGATGATATCTAGTACTATCCCCAAGGTTTGGAATGGGGCCCCATGTCCTCCCCTTAACCTGACGATGATATCTAGTACTATCCCCAAGGTTTGGAACGGGGCCCCATGTCCTCCCCTTAACCTGACGATGATATCTAGTACTATCCCCAAGGTTTGGAACGGGGCCCATGTCCTCCCCTTAACCTGACGATGATATCTAGTACTATCCCCAAGGTTTGGAACGGGGCCCATGTCCTCCCCTTAACCTGACGATGATATCTAGTACTATCCCCAAGGTTTGGAACGGGGCCCATGTCCTCCCCTTAACCTGACGATGATATCTAGTACTATCCCCAAGGTTTGGAACGGGGCCCCATGTCCTCCCCTTAACCTGGCGATGATATCTAGTACTATCCCCAAGGTTTGGAACGGGGCCCATGTCCTCCCCTTAACCTGACGATGATATCTAGTACTATCCCCAAGGTTTGGAACGGGGCCCATGTCCTCCCCTTAACCTGACGATGATATCTAGTACTATCCCCAAGGTTTGGAACGGGGCCCATGTCCTCCCCTTAACCTGACGATGATATCTAGTACTATCCCCAAGGTTTGGAACGGGGCCCATGTCCTCCCCTTAACCTGACGATGATATCTAGTACTATCCCCAAGGTTTGGAACGGTGCCCATGTCCTCCCCTTAACCTGACGATGATATCTAGTACTATCCCCAAGGTTTGGAACGGGGCCCCATGTCCTCCCCTTAACCTGACGATGATATCTAGTACTATCCCCAAGGTTTGGAACGGGGCCCCATGTCCTCCCCTTAACCTGACGATGATATCTAGTACTATCCCCAAGGTTTGGAACGGGGCCCATGTCCTCTAATTCCTTCTCGTTGTCTGACCTGAGTATCCTTTGTTTTCTTTATATATTTTGGTAAGGTCCGGGTGTGACATGGGTGATGTATGTGTTTTCGAACTGTCTAGGAGTTTTTGTAGGGTTGTAGGGTTGTTTGCCATCTAGGTGTTTATGTATGTCTATGGTTGCCTAGATTGTTTCTCAATTAGAGGCAGTTGTTTATCGTTGTCTCTGATTTGGGAACCATATTTAGGCAGCCAATCTTCTTTGGGTATTTCGTGGGTTATTATCTATGTGTAGTTGCCTGTGTCTGCACACGGTGTCATAGCGTCGTGGTTTTGTTTAAGTGTTCATCGTGTTCTTCATTCATTAAAAGAAGAATGTATTGTAATCACGCTGCGCTTCGGTCTCCTCTTTACGACGATCGCGACACTCATCTAAGAACGGTCGCGTCTAATGAAATGTACTCTGAATGTACATCAGTCCGGTTGCAGTTAAATGATTGTCGTTAATTAACGATGTAGATTAAAGGCAACGTTGTGTTACCTCCCCCCCCCCCCCCCCCCTCTTCTTCATTGTCAAGTGGCTTTCCTCAATAAATAAATAAAATGATTTGACAGATAGAACTCAATGTGTATCTACCGAAGGTGTTAAATTCAGACTTTTCTGGACAGCGTACCGCAGGGGTGCATTCTGGGTCTTGTTCTTGTTACTGTTTACATGAACCATATTGACTTTTCTGTAAAACATTGTGACCTCCACTTGTTTTGGATGATACTGTTGTGTGTGGTATTACCCCCCCCCCCCCCCCCCCCCCCCCCCCACACACACACACACACACACACACACACACACGCACACAGAGTTAACTTCGACTCCGTCTGAACTGCAGTCTGACTTCATTGTATAACAGAACACATGTATTGATGAGTATTGTATGTAGATAGAACAAAGTATATAAATGTTCTCTAAAGCGCATACCAATTATTTTAAATCATACATTTCCATTCAGAGAGTATTCTACATTTTCCACATGTTGTATTACTGATGAATGTGATGTTCTGGGTGCATCTTGGGTAATTATTTATTCCATGGGTTTCTCTCTGTTTGCATCTGAATTTAAAATTGATTAAATGTAGATGATTTTGCCCCTGGACTACCTACACACTATACTTCATTATGTCCAAGTGGAATTATTGTGAGGTTTTAAAGGTTTTAAACAAATTAATGAAAAATGAGAAGCTGAAAAAAGTATTGAGTCAATAAGTATTCAACCCCTTTTCGTTGGGCCAAAACCTAAATAAGTTCAGGGGTAAAAAATAAATGTGCTTATTAAACAAATCACATGATAAGTTGCAAGGACTCTGTCTGTGTGTAGTAAGTGGTTGAATGACTACCTGACTATCACTGTACATGATGTTTGAATGACTACCTGACTATCTCTGTACATGATGGTTGGAATGACTACCTGACTATCACTGTACATGTTGTTTGAATGACTACCTGACTATCTCTGTACATGATGGTTGGAATGACTACCCGACTATCACTGTACATGATGTTTGAATGACTACCTGACTATCTCTGTACATGATGGTTGGAATGACTACCTGACTATCACTGTACATGATGGTTGAATGACTACCTGACTATCTCTGTACATGATGGTTGGAATGACTACCTGACTATCTCTGTACATGATGGTTGAATGACTACCTGACTATCTCTGTACATGATGGTTGGAATGACTACCTGACTATCTCTGTACATGATGGTTGAATGACTACCTGACTATCACTGTACATGATGTTTGAATGACTACCTCATCTCTGTACATGATGGTTGAATGACTACCTGACTATCACTGTACATGATGTTTGAATGACTACCTCATCTCTGTACATGATGGTTGAATGACTGCCTGACTATCACTGTACATGATGGTTGAATGACTACCTGACTATCACTGTACATGATGGTTGGAATGACTACCTGACTATCACTGTACATGATGGTTGAATGACTACCTGACTATCTCTGTACATGATGGTTGGAATGACTACCTGACTATCTCTGTACATGATGGTTGAATGACTACCTGACTATCACTGTACATGATGTTTGAATGACTACCTCATCTCTGTACATGATGGTTGAATGACTACCTGACTATCACTGTACATGATGTTTGAATGACTACCTCATCTCTGTACATGATGGTTGAATGACTACCTGACTATCACTGTACATGATGGTTGAATGACTACCTGACTATCACTGTACATGATGGTTGGAATGACTACCTGACTATCACTGTACATGATGGTTGAATGACTACCTGACTATCTCTGTACATGATGGTTGAATGACTACCTGACTATCACTGTACATGATGGTTGAATGACTACCTGACTATCTCTGTACATGATGGTTGAATGACTACCTGACTATCACTGTACATGATGGTTGAATGACTACCTGACTATCTCTGTACATGATGGTTGAATGACTACCTGACTATCTCTGTACATGAGGTTTGAATGACTACCTGACTATCTCTGTACATGATGGTTGAATGACTACCTGACTATCACTGTACATGATGTTTGAATGACTACCTCATCTCTGTACATGATGGTTGAATGACTACCTGACTATCACTGTACATGATGGTTGAATGACTACCTGACTATCACTGTACATGATGGTTGAATGACTACCTGACTATCACTGTACATGATGGTTGGAATGACTACCTGACTATCACTATACATGATGTTTGAATGACTACCTGACTATCACTGTACATGATGGTTGGAATGACTACCTGACTATCACTGTACATGATGTTTGAATGACTACCTGACTATCTCTGTACATGATGGTTGGAATGACTACCTGACTATCACTGTACATGATGGTTGAATGACTACCTGACTATCTCTGTACATGATGGTTGGAATGACTACCTGACTATCACTGTATATGATGGTTGAATGGCTACCTGACTATCTCTGTAGATGATGGTTGAATGGCTACCTTACTATCTCTGTACATGAGGTTTGAATGACTACCTGACTATCTCTGTACATGATGGTTGAATGACTACCTGACTATCTCTGTACATGATGGTTGAATGACTACCTGACTATCTCTGTACATGATGGTTGAATGACTACCTGACTATCTCTGTACATGATGGTTTGAATGACTACCTCATCTCTGTACAGGATGGTTGAATGACTACCTGACTATCTCTGTACATGATGGTTGAATGACTACCTGACTATCTCTGTACATGAGGTTTGAATGACTACCTCATCTCTGTACATGATGGTTGAATGACTACCTGACTATCACTGTACATGATGGTTGAATGACTACCTGACTATCTCTGTACATGATGGTTGAATGGCTACCTGGCTATCTCTGTACATGATGGTTGAATGGCAACCTGACTATCTCTGTACATGATGGTTGAATGGCTACCTTACTATCTCTGTAAATGAGGTTTGAATGACTACCTGACTATCTCTGTGCATGATGGTTGAATGACTACCTGACTATCTCTGTACATGAGGTTTGAATGACTACCTCATCTATGTACATGATGTTTGAATGACTACCTGACTATCTCTGTACATGAGGTTTGAATGACTACCTCATCTCTGTACATGATGGTTGAATGACTACCTGACTATCTCTGTACATGATATTTGAATGACTACCTGACTATCTCTGTACATGATGGTTGAATGACTACCTCATCTCTGTACATGATGGTTGAATGACTACCTGACTAGCTCTGTACATGATGGTTGAATGACTACCTGACTATCTCTGTACATGATGTTTGAATGACTACCTCATCTCTGTACATGATGGTTGAATGACTACCTCATCTCTGTACATGATGGTTGAATGACTACCTCATCTCTGTACATGATGGTTGAATGACTACCTGACTATCTCTGTACATGATGGTTGAATGACTACCTGACTATCTCTGTACATTATGGTTGAATGACTACCTGACTATCACTGTATATGATGGTTGAATGACTACCTGACTATCTCTGTACATGATGGTTGAATGACTACCTGACTATCTCTGTACATGATGGTTGAATGACTACCTCATCTCTGTACATGATGGTTGAATGACTACCTCATCTCTGTATTCCCACACATACATACTGTACATCTGTAAGTGTAACGGATGTGAAAAGCTAGCTAGTTAGCTGCGGCTTTTGTGGAGCGATGGGTAATGATGCTTCGAGGGGTGACTGTTGTTGATGTGTGCAGAGGGTCCCTGATTCACGCCCGGGTATGGGCGAGGGGACGGTCTAAAGTTATACTGTTACATAAGGTCCCTCAGTCGAGCAGTGAATTTCAAACATATTCAACCACAAAGACCAGGGAGGTTTTCCAACGCCTCACAAAGAAGGGCTCCTATTGGTAGATGGGTAAAAAATAAAAGCACATATTGATTATCCCAATAAAACAGTGATGTATACATTTAGCCTCGTTATTGTTGTTCTCATTGTATTATTTTTTATTAGTACTTTTTATTTTTATCCTACTTGGTAAATATTTTCTTCTTCTTGAACTGCACTGTTGGTTAAAGGGCTTGTAGAGTAAACATTTCACGGTAAAGTAAACATAAAGTAAACATTTCACGGTAAAGTAAACATAGAGTAAACATTTCACGGTAAAGGCGACACACATGTTGTATTCTGGCGCCATGTGGCACATAAAGTTGGATTTGATTTGAGTTGAATGGCTATGAAGGGAGAAAACGGAGGATGGGATCAACAGCATTTGAGTTACTCCACCATATTAACCTAAAGGACAGAGTGAAAAGAAGGAAGCCTGTACAGAATATAAAATATTCCAAAACATGCTTCCTGTTTTGCAACAAGGCACTAAAGTACATACTGTACAAATCAATTCACTTTTTTTTGTCCTGAATACAAAGTGTTTTGGGGGTAAATCCAATACAACACATTACTGAGAACCACTCTCCATATTTTCAAGCATAGTGGTGGCTGCATCATGTTATGGGTATGCTTGTAATCGTTAAGGACTGGGGCAGATTTTCAGGATAATAAAACAAATGAAATGGAGCTAAGCCACAGGGAAACTTCTAGAGGAAAACCTGTTTCAGTCTGCTTTCCACCAGTCACTGGGAGATTAATTCACCTTCCAGCAGGACAATAAACCTAAAACACAAGGCCAAATATACACTGGAGTTGCTTGACCGAGAAGACAGTGAATGTTCCTGAGTGGCCAAGTTACAGTTTTGACTTAAAAATGTGCTTGAAAATCTATAGCAAGACTTGAAAATGGTTGTCTAGCAATGATAAACAACCAAGAATATTAAATATAATCATTGGGGCAAATATTGCACAGTCCAGGTTGTGCATAGCTCTTAGAGATTTACCCAGAAGTCACAGCTGTAATCACTGCCAAAGGTGATTCTAACATGTATTGACTCAAGGCGTGTAAATACCTACATGAATTAAATATTCCTGTATTTCATTGTCAATACATTTTCAAAATATTTCTCAAAAACATGTTTTCCACTTTGTGTGTAGATGCGTGAGAAGAAAGAAAAACATTTAAATCCATTCTGGATTCAGGCTGTAACACATTAAAATGCAGATCAAGTCAAGGGGTAGGAATACTTCCTGAGGCCCACGGTATGTACTTTGGATGGTGCCTATGTAACAGTATAACTTTAGACCGTCCCCTCACCCATACCCGGGCAAGAACCAGGGACCCTCTGCAAAAAAGCTTGTGCTTTATAACAGGCAACCGTTTTTTTTTCTTTCGTACTCGTCGCTGCGTTCTCTCTCTACCAGAAAGTTGTTTTGACCCTCTTTGATGTCAGGTAGGTTGTACTCCATTGCGATGTTTTCATGTATAAAAGCCCTTTAACTGACACTCCCACCGTTCCTATCATCGTCACTAACCTTCAGACGTAGGAGATACCACCCCCGCCCAGGTCGCAGGGATGGAGAACTCTGGAAATGACTTCAGTCTGTACTGAGTTAGGGAAATCAGCTTCTAGTTTTATTTCACCCTATTTGTGGAACAATGTTCAAAATGTTCTTTAATTTGATGTTCTGGTGCATCTTGGGTAATTCAGAAGGCTGATCGAGGACCTCATTACTGATGAATGTGATGTTCTGGTGCATCTTGGGTAATTCAGAAGGCTGATTAAAAGCCTCATTACTGATGAATGTGATGTTCTGGTGCATCTTGGGTAATTCAGAAGACTGATTGAAGGTCTCATTGCTGATGAATGTGATGTTCTGGTGCATTTTGGGTAATTCAGAAGGCTGATTGAAGGTCTCATTACTGGTGAATGTGATGTTCTGGTGCATCTTGGGTAATTCAGAAGGCTGATTGAAGGTCTCATTACTGATGAATGTGATGTTCTGGTGCATCTTGGGTAATTCAGAAGGCTGATTGAAGGCCTCATTACTGATGAATGTGATGTTCTGGTGCATCTTGGGTAATTCAGAAGGCTGATTGAAGGTCTCATTACTGATGGATGTGATGTTCTGGTGCATCTTGGGTAATTCTGAAGGCTGATTGAAGGTCTCATTACTGATGAATGTGATGTTCTGGTGCATCTTGGGTAATTCAGAAGGCTGTGATCGAGGACCTCATTACTGATGGATGTGATGTTCTGGTGCATCTTGGGTAATTCAGAAGGCTGATTGAAGGTCTCATTACTGATGAATGTGATGTTCTGGTGCATCTTGGGTAATTCAGAAGGCTGTGATCGAGGACCTCATTACTGATGGATGTGATGTTCTGGTGCATCTTGGGTAATTCAGAAGGCTGATTGAAGGTCTCATTACTGATGAATGTGATGTTCTGGTGCATCTTGGGTAATTCAGAAGGCTGATTGAAGGCCTCATTACTGATGAATGTGATGTTCTGGTGCATCTTGGGTAATTCAGAAGGCTGATTGAAGGTCTCATTACTGATGAATGTGATGTTCTGGTGCATCTTGGGTAATTCAGAAGGCTGATCGAAGGTCTCATTACTGATGAATGTGATGTTCTGTTGCATCTTGGGTAATTCAGAAGGCTGTGATCGAGGACCTCATTACTGATGAATGTGATGATCTGGTGCATCTTGGGTAATTCAGAAGGCTGATCGAAGGTCTCATTACTGATGGATGTGATGTTCTGGTGCATCTTGGGTAATTCATAAGGCTGATTGAAGGTCTCATTACTGATGAATGTGATGTTCTGGTGCATCTTGGGTAATTCAGAAGGCTGATCGAAGGTCTCATTACTGATGAATGTGATGTTCTGTTGCATCTTGGGTAATTCAGAAGGCTGTGATCGAGGACCTCATTACTGATGAATGTGATGATCTGGTGCATCTTGGGTAATTCAGAAGGCTGATCGAAGGTCTCATTACTGATGGATGTGATGTTCTGGTGCATCTTGGGTAATTCAGAAGGCTGATTGAAGGTCTCATTACTGATGAATGTGATGTTCTGGTGCATCTTGGGTAATTCAGAAAGCTGATTGAAGGTCTCATTACTGATGAATGTGATGTTCTGGTGCATCTTGGGTAATTCAGAAGGCTGATTGAAGGTCTCATTACTGATGAATGTGATGTTCTGGTGCATCTTGGGTAATTCAGAAGGCTGTGATCGAGGACCTCATTACTGATGAATGTGATGATCTGTTGCATCTTGGGTAATTCAGAAGGCTGTGATCGAGGACCTCATTAATGATGAATGTGATGATCTGGTGCATCTTGGGTAATTCAGAAGGCTGATCGAAGGTCTCATTACTGATGAATGTGATGATCTGGTGCATCTTGGGTAATTCAGAAGGCTGATTGAAGGTCTCATTACTGATGAATGTGATGTTCTGGTGCATCTTGGGTAATTCAGAAGGCCTTATCAATGATGAATATCTTTGTTTTTATATCCATGCTTTTCTCTCTGCTTGCATTTTTGTATTTTATATATTTTTTTATGTATTTCTGACATTTCTGTAATTCGGGGCTCATCTGTAAAAGAGACCTTGCTATGACTCCCAGATGAAAATAAAGGTTAAAGACAATTAAAAAATCATAGCTTATAATTGTGTTGACTTTCAGTATTTCTCCATTCAGATTACATGGTATTTCCAAAGGCCAAAAAGCTCCTTTTGGCCGTTTAACCAGGCAAGTCAGTTCAGAACAAATTCTTATTCACAATGACGGCCTACCCCCAAGTCAAACCCGGACGACCCTGGGCACCGCCCTATGGTACTCCCAATCACAGCCAGTTGTGATACAGCCTGGATTCGAACCAGGGACTGTAGTGACCCCTCTTGCACTGAGAGATGCAGTGCCTTAGACCACTGCACCACTCTTGGGCCCTGACAGTTCCTCTCTGGTTGACTTCAGTAACTTCATCCGCGTCCCTTCTGCCACCCTATCCCCTACATAGCGCTCTACTTTTGAACAGAGCCCTCTGGGGAATAGGGGGGGGGGGGGTCATTGAGACAAATCCCTGCTGTATTTTTCCCTTCCTGGTCCGGCTGCTGGCGGAGTGGGGGGGGGGCTGAATGGAAGGAAGAGGGGCCCTGGTCCGGCTGCTGGCTGTCTATTCACGCTCATTCATACCCTCAGCACACCGCCAGCTTTAAGGGATGGAAGGAAGAGGGGCCCTGGTCCGGCTGCTGGCTGTCTATTCACGCTCATTCAAACCCTCAGCACACCGCCAGCTTTAAGGGATGGAAGGAAGAGGGGCCCTGGTCCGGCTGCTGGCTGTCTATTCAGGCTCATTCATACCCCCAGCACACCGCCAGCTTTAAGGGATGGCTGACAAAAGGATTTGATGGAGGGAAGGGAGGGAGGAGAGGGGGGGAGGAGAGGGGGAGGAGGAGAGGCGGAGTGGGGGGGGGGGGTGAGAGGAGGAGGAGAGGCGGAGGAGGAGAGGAGGAGGAGGAGAGGAGGAGGAGGAGGGGAGGAGGGGGGGAGAGGAGGTGGGAGAGGAGGGGGAAGAGGAGGAGGAGGGGAGGAGGGGGGGAGAGGAGGGGGGAGAGGAGGAGGAGAAGAAGGAGGAGGAGGAGAGGAGGGGGGAGAGGAGGAGGAGGAGGTTAGGAGGGAGGGGGGGGAGAGGAGGAGGAGGAGAGGAGGGGGGGGAGGAGGAGGAGAGGAGGGGGGAGAGGAGGGGGGAGAGGAGGAGGAGGAGGAGGAGGGAGGAGGAGAGGCGGAGTGGGGGGGGGGGGCTGAATGGAAGGAAGAGGGGTTTTCAAATGTAAACATGCATTTCTGTGGTTCAGGGCAGTTGGAAGGTTGGAATTTGAATATTTGAGCTTTTGTCACTTTGTGTGTGTGTGTGTGTGTGTGTGTGTGTGTGTGTGTGTGTGTGTTTGTGTGTGTGTGTGTGTGTGTGGTGTGTGTGTGTGTGTGTGTGTGTGTGTGTGGTGTGTGTGTGTGTGTGTGTGTGTGTGTGTGTATGTGTGTGTGCGGATAGAGGTTGTGTTTTGTGTTATTGCATTTATTCAGATGATGAATAGGTAGAACAGAAACAGACTGTGTTGGACACTGGCCCAGTACCTGTCTATCTATAGTGAATAGACTGTGGTGGACCCACCTCCCCTCATCCACACCCACCTCCCCTCATCCACACCCACATCCCCTCATCCACACCCACCTCCCCTCATCCACACCCACCTCCCTCATCCACACCCTCATCCCCTCATCCACACCCACCTCCCTCATCCACACCCACATCCCCTCATCTCACCCACCTCCCCTCATCCTCACCCACCTCCCCTCATCCATACCCACCTCCCCTCATCTCACCCACCTCCCCTCATCCACACCCACCTCCCCTCATCCACACCAACCTCCCCTCATCCACATCCACACCCACCTCCCCTCATCTCACCCACCTCCCCTCACCCACACCCACCTCCCCTCATCCACACCCACACCCACCTCCCCTCATCTCACCTACCTCCCCACATCTCACTCACCTCCCCTCATCCACACCCACACCCACACCCACCTCCCCTCATCTCACCTACCTCCCCTCATCTCACCCACCTCCCCTCATCCACACCCACCTCCCCTCATCCACACCCACGTCCCCTCATCTCACCCACCTCCCCTCATCCACACCCACCTCCCCTCATCTCACCCACCTCCCCTCATCTCACCCTACTCCCCTCATCCACACCCACCTCCCCTCATCCTCACCCACCTCCCCTCATCCACACCCACCTCCCCTCATCTCACTCACCTCCCCTCATCCACACCCACCTCCCCTCATCCACACCAACCTCCCCTCATCCACATCCACACCCACCTCCCCTCATCTCACCCACCTCCCCTCACCCACACCCACCTCCCCTCATCCACACCCACACCCACCTCCCCTCATCTCACCTACCTCCCCACATCTCACTCACCTCCCCTCATCCACACCCACACCCACACCCACCTCCCCTCATCTCACCTACCTCCCCTCATCTCACCCACCTCCCCTCATCCACACCCACCTCCCCTCATCCACACCCACGTCCCCTCATCTCACCCACCTCCCCTCATCCACACCCACCTCCCCTCATCTCACCCACCTCC
Organism: Oncorhynchus kisutch; assembly: GCF_002021735.2. Taxonomy (NCBI): domain Eukaryota; kingdom Metazoa; phylum Chordata; class Actinopteri; order Salmoniformes; family Salmonidae; genus Oncorhynchus; species Oncorhynchus kisutch. Next base: position 257,703 of record NW_022262624.1, on the reverse strand, counting down.
CCTCATCTCACCCTACTCCCCTCATCCACACCCACCTCCCTCATCCACACCCACCTCCCCTCATCTCACCCACCTCCCCTCATCTCACCCACCTCCCCTCATCCACACCCACATCCCCTCATCTCACCCACCTCCCCTCATCCTCACCCACCTCCCCTCATCCACACCCACCTCCCCTCATCTCACCCACCTCCCCTCATCCACACCCACCTCCCCTCATCCACACCCACACCCACCTCCCCTCATCTCACCCACCTCCCCTCACCCACACCCACCTCCCCTCATCCACACCCACACCCACCTCCCCTCATCTCACCTACCTCCCCACATCTCACTCACCTCCCCTCATCCACACCCACACCCACACCCACCTCCCCTCATCTCACCTACCTCCCCTCATCTCACCCACCTCCCCTCATCCACACCCACCTCCCCTCATCCACACCCACCTCCCCTCACCCACCTCCCCACATCTCACTCACCTCTCCTCATCCACACCCACACCCACACCCACCTCCCCTCATCTCACCTACCTCCCCTCATCTCACCCACATCCCCTCATCTCACCCCACCTCCCCTCATCCACACCCACCTCCCCTCATCCACACCCACCTCCCCTCATCCACACCCACCTCCCATCACCCACCTCCCCTCATCTTACCCTACTCCCCTCATCCACACCCACCTCCCCTCATCCACACCCACCTCCCCTCATCCACACCCACCTCCCCTCATCTCACCCACCTCCCCTCATCCACACTCACCTCCCCTCAGCTCACCCACCTCCCCTCACCTCACCCACCTCCCCTCATATACACTCACCTCCCCTCAGCTCACCCACCTCCCCTCATCCACATCCACCTCCCCTCATCTCATCCACCTACCCTCATCCACACCCACCTCCCCTCATCCACACCCACCTCCCCTCATCCACACCCACCTCCCCTCATCCACACCCACCTCCCCTCATCTCACCCACCTCCCCTCATCTCACCCACCTCCCCTCATCCACACCCACCTCCCCTCATCCACACCCACGTCCCCTCATCTCACCCACCTCCCCTCATCCACACCCACCTCCCCTCATCCACACCAACCTCCCTTCATCTCACCCACCTCCCCTCATCCACACCCACCTCCCCTCAGCTCACCCACCTCCCCTCAGCTCACCCACCTCCCCTCATCCACACCCACCTCCCTTCTTCTCACCCACCTCCCCTCATCTCATCCACCTCCTCTCATCCACACCCACCTCCCCTCATCCACACCCACCTCCCCTCATCCACACCCACCTCCCCTCATCCACACCCACCTCCACTCATCCACACCCACCTCCCATCACCCACCTCCCCTCATCTTACCCACCTCCCTCATCCACACCCACCTCCCCTCATCCACACACACCTCCCCTCATCTCACCCACCTCCCCTCAGCTCACCCACCTCCCCTCATCCACACCCACCTCCCCTCAGCTCACCCACAGAGTCTGTCTCCCAAATAGTTCCCTATCCCTGTGCACTACTTTTGACCAGGGCCCATAACATGAATGTTCTCTGACCCTCACCTCTCCTCACCTACATAGAGAGAAGTAGATGATCTCAGCCCCCTGTCCTCTGTAGTGGGCCCTCGAAAGTAGTGCACTATGTAGGGAATAGGGTGCCATAGGGCTCTGGTCTAAAGTAGTGCACAATGTAGGGAATAGGGTGCCATAGGGCCATAATCATAGGATCCATCCTTGGGCAGCAGAAAGAGCAGATCAGTCAGTCCTGCCGTTCTTCAGAACGTTCAGTCAGTCCGTTAGAGTAGAACGTGTCAGGGTCGGGGTTTCATTACTGCCTCACCTTGGGAGCGCCTGGTGGACAGCGGTGATATTTATTCTGTCTCGGTGTCGCCGCTAAGCTCTTAGAAAGATGCATCTCGTGTCAATCAATCACCAAGACTCATTTTGTAGCTTCGTCTTCATTCTCTCATATGGAACCCTATTCACACTAGGGGTCGGGTCATCCCTTCCCCCTATTGGGGCCCTGGTTAAAAGTAGTGCACTATATAGGGAACCAGGGTGGCATTTGGGATACGAGCATCCTGCTCTAATCTAACATCCTGTCGTAGCCGTAGTTGAGGTCCACAGAAACATATATCAACAGTCCTCCGCCTTGGAAAAGTGAAATGACTCTAGAGAAGTTTCGGTCCTTTTGGGCTGAGAGAGAGAGAGACAGAGTGACGTTCTGTGATAAACTGCATCTTGTCTTGACACTCGTCTCCTTGGTAACACGAAGTACACCACACTGCACTGCAGTCCTGGGCGTGAGTCTCAAATGGTGCCCTTTTCCCCCTACACGGTTCACTACTTTAGATCAGAGCCCAATGAGATGGACCCTGGTCAACAGTAGTGCACTACATAGGGAATAGGGTGCTGTTTGGCAGGTATCCTGGCAGGTAGCCTGGCAGGTAGGAGCACTGGGCCAAGTAACCGAAAGAGTTGCTGGATTAAATCCACGAGCTGATAAAGAAGGAGAATCTGTAGTTCTGCAGGTAATCTGTAGTTCTGCAGGTAATCTGTAGTTCTGCAGGTAATCTGTAGGTCTGCAGGTAATCTGTAGTTCTGAAGGTAATCTGTAGTTCTGCAGGTAATCTGTAGTTCTGCAGGTAATCTGTAGTTCTGCAGGTAATCTGTAGGTCTGCGGGTAATCTGTAGTTCTGCGGGTAATCTGTGGTTCTGCAGGTAATCTGTAGTTCTGCAGGTAATCTGTAGTTCTGCAGGTAATCTGTAGTTCTGCAGGTAATCTGTAGGTCTGCAGGTAATCTGTAGTTCTGAAGGTAATCTGTAGTTCTGCAGGTAATCTGTAGTTCTGCAGGTAATCTGTAGTTCTGCAGGTAATCTGTAGGTCTGCGGGTAATCTGTAGTTCTGCGGGTAATCTGGTGTTCTGCAGGTAATCTGTAGTTCTGCAGGTAATCTGTAGGTCTGCGGGTAATCTGTAGTTCTGCAGGTAATCTGTAGTTCTGCAGGTAATCTGTAGTTCTGCAGGTAATCTGTAGGTCTGCGGGTAATCTGTAGTTCTGCAGGTAATCTGTAGTTCTGCATGTAATCTGTAGTTCTGCGGGTAATCTGTAGATCTGCGGGTAATCTGTAGGTCTGCGGGTAATCTGTAGTTCTGTGGGTAATCTGGTGTTCTGCAGGTAATCTGTAGTTCTGCAGGTAATCTGTAGTTCTGCGGGTAATCTGTAGGTCTGCGGGTAATCTGTAGTTCTGCGGGTAATCTGTAGGTCTGCGGGTAATCTGTAGTTCTGCGGGTAATCTGTAGTTCTGCACATAATCTGTAGTTCTGCAGGTAATCTGTTGTTCTGCAGGTAACCCACTGTCCCCTGATGATGTGGATGCCAATTTAGGCAGCCCCTTGCACCTCTCTGATTCAGAGTGGTTGGGTAAAATGCATTCAGTTGTACAGCTGACTAGGTTTTCCCCTGGGTGCACATGTTGGTTTTTTTCCCCAAGCGCTACACTGCCCGAATTCATAGTGCCAACTGTAAAGTTTGGCGGAGGAGGAATAATGTTCTGGGGCTGTTTTTCATGGTTTGGGCCCTTTAGTTCCAGTGAAGGGAAATCTTAACGCTACAGCATACAATGACATTCTAGATGATTCTGTGCTTCCAATTTTGTGGCAATAGTTTGGGGAAGGCCCTTTCCTTTTTCAGCATGACAATGGCCCTGTGCACAAAGAGGTCGAAACAGAAATGATTTCTCAAGTTCAGTGTGGAAGAACTTGACCAGCCTGCACAGAGCCTTGACCTCAACCCCATCGATCACCTATGGGATGAATTCTACAATGGGTGGGTCTAATCTTGAATGCTGATTGGATAAAACCGCATTCCAGCTGATGTCTATTTCACAAATTACCACCGGCTAAATCTATGATGTGGAAATGCCTATTTACTCTGTTCCATCTGACTGGGCGATCCACTGTCTCATCAGCCCAGCCGGGCAATTTATAAACTTAATCTCCACCATAAAAAGCATCTAGACATTATCTCACATGTCTTTTAGACTAGCATTTAGTTTTCAACAGTGGAGATGTGTATAAACCTTGCTGTCTGTCTCTCTGACATTTGCAGCATTGTTCCAGTATTGAGTTTCGATCTCCAGCTGTCCCGTAGTAATGAACATGTCGGGGGTTAGGAGTCGGGATGAGACAGACAGGCAGGCAAGCAGCTTGTCTCAGTCAGTCACAATCATGAATCAGCATCATTTTTATGGATGTTTACAAAGAAATGTCAATAGAAAACAGCTTAAACAAACTCTTGTTCAACAGCAAACACTTGTTTAAAAGTGATAATGCCCTCGAAAACCGGTGTTTGGAGGATATATTGGCATGGTTTGCTAACAACACCCGTGCCAATATATCCCCCAAACACCGGCTTCAAGGGCATTATCACTTAATTGGAACCACGACTGCGAGCCAGGCCTATCGCCCAACGTCAGTGCCCGACCTCACTAATACTCTTGTGGCTGAAATTCCCCGCAGCAATGTTCCAACATCTAATGGAAGAATTCCCTGAAGAGTGGAGGCTTTTATAGCAGAGAGGGGGGGGATCAACTCCATATTAATGCCCATGATTTTGGAATGAGATGTTGGACGAGCAGGTGTCCACATCCTTTTGGTTATGTAGTGTAGATGAGGTGTGCACATACTTTTGGTTATGTAGTGTAGATGGGGTGTTCACATCCTTTTGGTTATGTAGTGTAGATAGGGTGTTCACATCCTTTTGGTTATGTAGTGTAGATGGGGTGTTCACATCCTTTTGGTTATGTAGTGTAGATAGGGTGCCCACATCCTTTTGGTTATGTAGTGTAGATGAGGTGCCCACATCCTTTTGGTTATGTAGTGTGTTATACACTAAATAATTCCTACCTCTGATCCCCTCTCTGGTCATTTAAATATTTATTTTACAATTTGAAATGTGACTGAGACACAGCAAGTGACACAAAAAGCTTCTGATTATGACAGAATTTAATATATTACCGAATTTAATAAATTACAGTATTAATAAATTATGAATTACATTATTTAATAAATGACAGTATTAATAAATGACAGTATTTAATAAATGACAGTATTTAATAAATGACAGTATTAATAAATGACAGTATTAATAAATGACAGTATTTAATAAATGACAGTATTAATAAATGACAGTATTTAATAAATGACAGTATTTAATAAATGACAGTATTAATAAATGACAGTATTAATAAATGACAGTATTTAATAAATGACAGTATTAATAAATTATGAATTACATTATTTAATAAATGACCGTATTTAATAAATTACAGTATTTTAGTAATTTCCAAAAAGGTCGTCTTTAAAAACATATATTTGCAACATTTGTGTTCATATCGGACAAAAAAAAACACTTGTTCATTTGTTTTATGGCTTTAAAGGTTTTCAGCCATGAGAGGCAGGCAACTTCCTTCGAATAGACACCATTCAAATCTGCTACAACTTCCATCTTATAGACACCATTCAAATCTGCTACGACTTCCATCTTATAGACACCATTCAAATCTGCTACGACTTCCATCTTAAAGACACCATTCAAATCTGCTACGACTTCCATCTTAAAGACACCATTCAAATCTGCTACGACTTCCATCTTAAAGACACCATTCAAATCTGCTACGACTTCCATCTTATAGACACCATTCAAATCTGCTACGACTTCCATCTTATAGACACCATTCAAATCTGCTACGACTTCCATCTTATAGACACCATTCAAATCTGCTACGACTTCCATCTTATAGACACCATTCAAATCTGCTACGACTTCCATCTAATAGACACCATTCAAATCTGCTACGACTTCCATCTAATAGACACCATTCAAATCTGCTACGACTTCCATCTTAAAGACACCATTCAAATCTGCTACGACTTCCATCTTATAGACACCATTCAAATCTGCTACGACTTCCATCTTATAGACACCATTCAAATCTGCTACGACTTCCATCTTAAAGACACCATTCAAATCTGCTACGACTTCCATCTTATAGACACCATTCAAATCTGCTACAACTGCTGCTATTGGCTTCTCCCTTATTTCCAGCTGGCCACTGAACTCAGACACATTTAAATGAGAGTCATTGTCTGACTTTTCAAATGTAAACATCCTCTCATTAAAGCCTTGACATTGTCTCAGTCGGTGAGGTGCCGTTGGAGCAGCGTGTTGCTCTGTGTGAGTATGGAGGGAGATGGGAGGTGGAGAGAGTCTGGGGGGGGGGGGACTTTATGGCTCAGTTTCACACTTAACAAAGGTCCCACACGTCCCTGCTGTTGTTCACTGACACAGAACGACACACACACTACTTTACCCCCCCCCCCCCCCCCCCCCCCCACACTCCACATGTGTGTCCCTGCTATTGTTCACTGACACAGAGCCTCATCAGCTGGGAGGATATACATCACTTCCTGTCTCTGGTTCTATTGTTGATCTGTAAATGCTGGGGTGACATGCACACACTCGCACACACTCGCACACACTCACATGCACGCACACACACTCACACAGGCACACACGCATGCACAAACACACACACACACACTATTGATGTGTAATTACTGGGGTAATTTTGTCAACAGCTGACACAGCTTCCTCGGCAACCACTGTTGTTACTAGGGGCCCGGCAACATGGGGCGAGCCAGCTGCTGTTATTCAAACAAAAACAATCATGTCTTGTCATTGTTGTCTGGGACCAATCATATTGTTATTCTTCTCTCTGAACCAATCATTAGTGTTACTCTTCTCTCTGGACCAATCACGTATGTTGGAGAGTATTCAAACAAAAACAATCATGTATTTTCATTGTTCTCTGGGACCAATCATATTGTTACTCTTCTCTCTGAACCAATCACGTCTGTTGGAGAGTATTCAAACAAAAACAATCATGTCTTGTCATTGTTCTCTGGGACCAATCATATTGTTACTCTTCTCTCTGAACCAATCACGTCTGTTGGAGAGTATTCAAACAAAAACAATCATGTATTGTCATTGTTCTCTGGGACCAATCATATTGTTACTCTTCTCTCTGAACCAATCATTAGTGTTACTCTTCTCTCTGAACCAATCATATTGTTACTTTTCTCTCTGAACCAATCATTAGTGTTACTCTTCTCTCTGGACCAATCATTAGTGTTACTCTTCTCTCTGGACCAATCATTAGTGATACTCTTCTCTCTGAACCAATCATATTGTTACTCTTCTCTCTGAACCAATCATTAGTGTTACTCTTCTCTCTGGACTAATCATTAGTGTTACTCTTCTCTCTGGACCAATCATTAGTGATACTCTTCTCTCTGAACCAATCATATTGTTACTCTTCTCTCTGGACCAATCATTAGTGTTATTCTTCTCTCTGGACCAATCATTAGTGATACTCTTCTCTCTGTACGAATCATTAGTGTTACTCTTCTCTCTGAACCAATCATTAGTGATACTCTTCTCTCTGAACCAATCATTAGTGTTACTCTTCTCTCTGAACCAATCATTAGTGTTACTCTTCTCTCTGGACCAATCATTAGTGATACTCTTCTCTCTGGACCAATCATTAGTGTTACTCTTCTCTCTGGACCAATCATTAGTGTTACTCTTCTCTCTGAACCAATCATTAGTGATACTCTTCTCTCTGGACCAATCATTAGTGTTACTCTTCTCTCTGGACCAATCATTAGTGTTACTCTTCTCTCTGAACCAATCATTAGTGTTACTCTTCTCTCTGAACCAATCATTAGTGTTTACTCTTCTCTCTGAACCAATCATTAGTGATACTCTTCTCTCTGAACCAATCATTAGTGATACTCTTCTCTCTGAACCAATCATTAGTGTTTACTCTTCTCTCTGAACCAATCACGTCTGTTGGAGAGTATTCAAACCCAGGAGCTGGGAAGCTGGAGTATTTAAAAAAAATGTTTGGTGAATAAAGTTGTCCGTGTGTTGGTCTTGAAGTAAGATTGATAACATCAGAAAGACCGAGAGCATCTCAACGTATCCCGTAGATATATGAGAGAACACGTCACCATGTTTACTGGTCTTGGAGAAAAGAGAGAGAGAGAGAGAGAGAGAGAGAGAGAGAGAGAGAGAAAGAAAGAGAGAGAGAGAGACAGAGAGAGAGAGAGAGAGAGAGAGAGAGAGAGAGAGAGAGAGAGAGAGAGAGAGAGAGAGAGAGAGAGAGAGAGAGAGAAAGAGAGAGAGAGAGAGAGAGAGAGAAAGAGAGTAGAGAGAGAGAGAGAGAGAGAGAGAGAGAGAGAGAGAGAGGAGAGAGAGAGAGAGAGAGAGAGAGAGAGAGAAGAGAGAGAGGAGAGAGAGAGACAGAGAGAGAGGAGAGAGAGGCCTTTTATTCAAACCAGGGTGTCCTGTAAAATAAAAGCCTGGGTGTAGAGGTCGCAGAGAGAGAGAGAGAGAGAACTAACGAGACGTCAAGCCTATACAATCAGTCTTAAAACCCTTAGAGAGCCTCCCTATAGCCAGCAGCCATTCATTTAACTATCGACTTCCTTCCAAATGGCACACCAGTCCATATTTAGGCCACTACATGTGACCAGGGCCTATAGGGTAGTGCACTATGTGGGAAGAGGGAGCCGTTGGGGACACAAGCCTTTGTGGTGTTGTTGATGTTTCTCTACCAGACATTACTAGTATGAAACAGACAGAACAATATAATTGTGGTCATATAACAATCTCTTTGTAAGTCTATAATAAATGCTATAATGTATCTCTAGTATTCTCAGTTAATTGGACCAGAAATGTTTTTTCAGGATATTATAGAGCAGAGTCATGTTTTTCATGACGGACGGAGTGGAAAAATACTTTTTTTTTTTCAGATAGAAAACTGGTAATTTACTTCTAGAAATGTGTTTAAGACTCTTCGTATGGATTTAAAATACAGTAGATTTGCCTTTCAGAGACAGTCCCACTAAACTATTTGTGTCACAGTTCTATTGTATCTAATGCATTGCTATTGTTCCCTTTTAACATCTCTGCAATCTTTCAACAATCTCTGATCAAAGCAAGCGGATATCATATCATATTATATCATATTATATTATATCATATTATATTATATTATATCATATCATATCATATCATATTATATTATAATTATATTATATCATATTATATTATATCATATTATATCATATTATATCATATCATATCATATTATATTATATCATATTATATCATATTATATCATATTATATCATATCATATCATATTATATTATATTATATCATATTATATTATATCATATTATATCATATTATATATATCATAATCATATCATATCATATTATATCATATTATATCATATTATATCATATTATATATATTATATCATATCATATTATATCATATTATATCATATTATATCATATTAATATTATATCATATCATAATCATATTATAGCATATTATATCATATTATATTATATCATATTATATCAATATATCATATTATCATATCATATCATATCATATCATATTATATCATATTATATCATATCATATCATATCATATTATATCATATTATATCATATTATATCATATTATATTATATCATATTATATCATATCATATCATATTATATCATATCATATCATATCATATATTATATTATATTATATCATATTATTCATATTATATCATATTATATCATATCATATTATATCCATTATTATATTATATATATCATATCATATTATATCATATTATATCATATTATATTATATCATATCATATCATATTATATCATATTATATCATATTATATTATATCATATTATATCATATTATATCATATTATATCATATCATATCATATCATATCATATTATATCATATTATATCATATCATATCATATCATATTATATCATATTATATCATATTATATCATATTATATTATATCATATTATATCATATCATATCATATTATATCATATCATATCATATCATATTATATCATATTATATTATATCATATTATATCATATTATATCATATTATATCATATTATATTATATCATATCATATCATATTATATCATATTATATCATATTATATCATATTATATCATATTATATCATATTATATTATATCATATCATATCATATCATATTATATCATATTATATCATATTATATCATATTATATCATATCATATTATATCATATTATATCATATTATATCATATTATATCATATTATATATATTATCATATTATATCATATATCATATATATCATATTATATCATATCATATCATATTATATCATATTATATCATATTATATCATATTATATCATATCATATTATAGCATATTATATCATATTATATTATATTATATCATATTATATCATATTATATCATATTATATTATATTATATCATATTGAGGACAATTGAAGGGATTTTTAAATTTTTTATACACATGATCTTGTCAGATTCTTATCATCTTTCCCTTTCCTCTTCTCTTTAATTATGTATAAATATTTTTATTATTTATTATTAATGTGGCGTTTTCTACACCGTTCAAAGCTGCCTCCCACCTGCCTCTCATCCAGTCCCCTGAAGTCCTGTGAAAAACCCAACAACAAATCCATCAGGTTCCATTACCTTCTGATCCCAGTCCCATCCATCCATTCTCACTGGCAATAAAACCTATTTTTCATCCCAGAAAATACATAAGCAATAATGAGAGCCAGCATCAATCCTGATTTTTTTTTGGGGGGGGGCGGTGACACTTTAAGAGGTGAAGAAGGATCCTAGTGCCATGCAATAACAGCCTTGGAGCTTTGGGTGCCACCGGTGACGCCGTTCCAACTGAGACATCCTAATGGTATATAGCTTCTCTGGCGTTAAGATGGTAATCACTCTCTCTGTCTCCTCCTGACAGTCCTCAGTTATGGAAGCCTGAGTAATCTAATTTCTGATATTTTAGATATCAAATGTCTCTTTTTTTATGTGCCGATGCCTGGGCTAGGCTGGGGCTGGGGTCTGGGGGCTAGACTGGGGCTGGGGACTGGGGACTGGGGCTGGGAGCTAGACTGGGGCTGGGGGCTAGACTGGGGCTGAGGACTGGGGGCTGGGGACTGAGGCTGGGGCTGGGGGCTAGACTGGGGCTGGGGACTGGGGGCTGGGGACTGGGGGCTGGGGGCTAGACTGGGACTGGGGGCTGGGGACTGGGGGCTGGGGACTGGGGGCTGGGGCCTGGGGACTGGGGCTGGGGGCTAGACTGGGGCTGGGGACTGGGGGCTGACGCAGGGTGGGGTGGTGGTGTTAGTCTACGCTTTGACGAGTCAGACGGAGGAGGAAGAGGATGAGGAGGAGGATGAGGAGGAGGTATTTATCCAGCTCTCGACACCTACACACCTCTCTGGGGATGCCAGACATACAGAAAGGTGTGTGATTGTTGCGTCTTTTAGATTTTCTGCTAGGTGAGTCGTGTGCCAGTTCCCAGTGGAAGTGGAGGTGTGGGAATACTAAACTTAACTGGGAATATAATTTGCTCTAAACAGACATTTTGTCTAAATAGTACAGAATAGATAGTACAGAATATATGGTACAGAATATATGGTACAGAATACATAGTACAGAATATATGGTACAGGACAGGTAGTACAGAATATATGGTACAGAATATATGGTACAGAATATATAGTACAGAATATATAGTACAGAATATATGGTACAGAATATATGGTACAGGACAGGTAGTACAGAATATATGGTACAGAATATATAGTACAGAATATATGGTACAGAATATATGGTACAGAATATATAGTACAGAATATATGGTACAGAATATATAGTACAGAATATATGGTACAGAGTATATGGTACAGGACAGGTAGTACAGAATATATGGTACAGAATAGATAGTACAGGATATATGGTACATAATATATGGTACAGAGTATATGGTACAGGACAGGTAGTACAGGATAGATAAAACAGAATAGAGAGTACATCATACATCACTGACACTAGGTCACGTGATGTGAAGTTCGAGCAGTTTCGGTCTAAACCTGTTTGGGCTAGGGGGCAGCATTTTCACGTTCGGATGAAAAGCGTGCCCAGAGTAAACTGCCTGCTACTCAGGCCCAGATGCTAATATATGCATATTATTAGTAGTATTGGATAGAAAACACTCTAAAGTTTCTAAAAACTGTTTGAATGATGTCTGTGAGTATAACAGAACTCATATGACAGGCAAAAACCTGAGAAAAATCCAACCAGGAAGTGGGAAGTGAGGTTTGTAGTTTTTCAATTAATTGCCATTCCTATATACAGTGTCTATGGGGTCATATTGCACTTCCTAAGGCTTCCACTAGATGTCAACAGTCTTTAGAACCTTGTTTGATGCTTCTACTGTGAAGGGGGGGAGAATAAGGGATGTTTGAGCCAGGTGTCTGGCAGAGTGCCATGAGCTCGTGACGCGAGTTCACGTGAGAGTTACCTCTCGTTCCATTGGTTATCTACAGACAAAGGAATTCTCCAGGTTGGAACATTATTGAAGATTTATGATAAAAAACGTCCTAAAGATTGATTCTATACTTCGTTTGACATGTTTGTACGACCTGTAATACAACTCTTTGTACTTTTCGTCCGTACTTTCCACTGGACTTGCACGCGCGTCGCGAGTTTGGATTTGTTCACCAAAGGTGCAAACAAAAGGAGGTATTTTGTCAGAGCCTTTTCGGTCTTAATGTTGATGATGTAGTCGTGTAACGTGAGGTCAGAGCCGTTCAGTCTTAATGACACCTGTTGATGATGTAGTTGTGTAACGTGAGGTAGAGCCGTTCGGTCTTAACGACACCTGTTGATGATGTAGTCGTTGTAACGTGAGGTCAGAGCCGTTCGGTCTTAATGACACCTGTTGATGATGTAGTCGTTGTAACGTGAGGTCAGAGCCGTTCGGTCTTAATGACACCTGTTGATGATGTAGTCGTGTAACGTGAGGTCAGAGCCGTTCGGTCTTAATGACACCTGTTGATGATGTAGTAGTGTAACGTGAGGTCAGAGCCGTTCGGGTCTTAATGACACCTGTTGATGATGTAGTCGTGTATCGTGAGGTCGGAGCCTTTCGGTCTTCATGTTGATGATGTCACTACACAAAACACAGCAGAAACCTGAATACTGTTCTGTATGAGTCCATCTGCATCTGTACGCAAATAAAAACAAATCATTACAATGATCCCAAATATATTTAATACCTTTATAAAATAATATATGCTCAAAAGCCACAAAGTTAATTAGGGATTGTGATTGAAGTTACTGAGCTTTTCAGTAGAACTAACTTCCTGTGATGATGTACCCAGGTACAGTGCTTAGTTACAGTTGGTAAGGTTCTAATCACACTCTAAGTACTCTGAGATAATAGGAGCCTTTTTCAATCCTCCTCGACACACACTGAGAAAGGAGGGGAAACTTAGTACAGATCTATTTCTTCTTCTCTCCCGGTAATATTATGCTCTTCGTTGCCCTTTCAGACTCTTTCAGCTCAGACCCAGATTGTCATAATCCTTCAGCGCTTCTTTATAATTATCAAGCTCTCAGGCTGATCTCTGCGCTCTCCTCACCTGCTCAGCCTCTCAGCCTGATCAGCCTTGTCACGTTACCAAGCAGATTTTTACCTAGCTTTGTTTCTTAATCTGTCAATCTTACTTATAGGTTTCTTCCTAGGTATTGGCCTTTCTAGGGAGTTTTTCCTAGCCACTGTGCTTCTCCACCTGCATTGCTTGCTGTTTGGGGTTTTAGGCTGGGTTTCTGTACAGCACTTTGAGATATCAGCTGATGTACGAAGGGCTATATAAATAAATTTGATTTGATTTGATTTTATTTATATCCTCCCTTTTCTCCACTCTCCCTTCTCCAACTCCCTCTCTCTCCCTTCTACAACTACCTCTCTCTCCCTTCTCCAGCTCCCTCTCTCCCTTCTCCAACTACCCCTCTCTCCCTTCTATAACTACCTATCTCTCCCTTTTCCAACTCCCTCTCTCTCCCTTCTCCAACTCCCTCTCTCCCTTCTCCAAATCCCTCTCTCTCCCTTCTACAACTACCTCTCTCTCCCTTCTCCAGCTCCCTCTCTCCCTTCTCCAACTACCTCTCTCTCCCTTCTACAACTATCTATCTCTCCCTTCTCCAACTCCCCCTCTCTCCCTTCTCCAACTCCCTCTCTCTCTCTCCCTTCTCCAACTCCCCCTCTCTCCCTTCTCCAACTCCCTCTCTCTCGCTCCCTTCTCCAACTCCCTCTCTCTCCCTTCCCCAACTCCCCTCTCTCCCTTCTCCAACTCCCCCTCTCTCTCTTCTCCAACTCCCTCTCTCTCCCTTTCCAACTCCCTCTCTCCCTTCTCCAGCTCCCTCTCTCCCTTCTCCAACTACCCTCTCTCCCTTCTCCAACTCCCTCTCGCTCCCTTCTGCAACACCCTCTCTCTCTCTCCCTTCTCCAACTCCCTCTCTCTCCCTTCTTCAACTCCCTCTCTCTCCCTTCTCCAACTCCCTCTCTCTCTCCCTTCTCCAACTCCCTCTCTCTCTCTCCCTTCTCCAACTCCCTCTCTCTCCCTCCCTTCTCCAACTCCCCCTCCCTCCCTTCTCCAACTCCCTCTCTCTCCCTTCTCCAACTCCCTCTCTCTCCCTTCTCCAACTCCCTCTCTCTCTCTCCCTTCTCCAACTCCCCCTCTCTCCCTTCTCCAACTCCCTCTCTCTCCCTTCTCCAACTCCCTCTCCCTCCCTTCCCCAACTCCATCTCTCTCTCCCTTCTCCAACTCCCTCTCTCTCTCTCCCTTCTCCAACTCCCTCTCTCTCCCTCCCTTCTCCAACTCCCTCTCTCTCCCTCCCTTCTCCAACTCCCTCTCTCTCCCTCCCTTCTCCAACTCCCCTCCCTCCCTTCTCCAACTCCATCTCTCTCTCCCTTCTCCAACTCCCTCTCTCTCCCTTCTCCAACTCCCCCTCTCTCCCTTCTCCAACTCCCCCTCCCTCCCTTCTCCAACTCCATCTCTCTCTCCCTTCTCCAACTCCCTCTCTCTCTTCTCCAACTCCCTCTCTCTCCCTTTTCCAACTCCCTCTCTCCCTTCTCCAGCTCCCTCTCTCCCTTCTCCAACTACCTCTCTCCCTTCTCCAACTCCCTCTCGCTCCCTTCTGCAACACCCTCTCTCTCTCTCCCTTCTCCAACTCCCTCTCTCTCCCTTCTTCAACTCCCTCTCTCTCCCTTCTCCAACTCCCTCTCTCTCTCCCTTCTCCAACTCCCTCTCTCTCTCTCCCTTCTCCAACTCCCTCTCTCTCCCTCCCTTCTCCAACTCCCCCTCCCTCCCTTCTCCAACTCCCTCTCTCTCCCTTCTCCAACTCCCTCTCTCTCCCTTCTCCAACTCCTCTCTCTCTCTCCCTTCTCCAACTCCCCCTCTCTCCCTTCTCCAACTCCCTCTCTCTCCCTTCTCCAACTCCCTCTCCCTCCCTTCCCCAACTCCATCTCTCTCTCCCTTCTCCAACTCCCTCTCTCTCTCTCCCTTCTCCAACTCCCTCTCTCTCCCTCCCTTCTCCAACTCCCTCTCTCTCCCTCCCTTCTCCAACTCCCTCTCTCTCCCTCCCTTCTCCAACTCCCCCTCCCTCCCTTCTCCAACTCCATCTCTCTCTCCCTTCTCCAACTCCCTCTCTCTCCCTTCTCCAACTCCCCCTCTCTCCCTTCTCCAACTCCCCCTCCCTCCCTTC
>NW_022262624.1:219441-231941 GCF_002021735.2 Oncorhynchus kisutch | reverse complement strand
AACTAAAGACTCAGCTGGTAGCATGACCATCTGTAGAGCATCTATCCAACTAAAGACCCAGCTGGTGGCATGACCATCTGTAGAACATCCTATCCAACTAAAGACCCAGCTGGTAGCATGACCATCTGTAGAGCATCTATCCAACTAAAGACTCAGCTGGTGGCATGACCATCTGTAGAGCATCTATCCAACTAAAGACCCAGCTGGTAGCATGACCATCTGTAGAGCATCTATCCAACTAAAGACTCAGCTGGTGGCATGACCATCTGTAGAGCATCTATCCAACTAAAGACCCAGCTGGTGGCATGACCATCTGTAGAGCATCTATCCAACTAAAGACTCAGCTGGTGGCATGACCATCTGTAGAGCATCTATCCAACTAAAGACTCAGCTGGTGGCATGACCATCTGTAGAGCATCTATCCAACTAAAGACTCAGCTGGTGGCATGACCAACTGTAGAGCATCTATCCAACTAAAGACTCAGCTGGTGGCATGACCATCTGTAGAGCATCTATCCAACTAAAGACCCAGCTGGTAGCATGACCATCTGTAGAGCATCTATCCAACTAAAGACCCAGCTGGTGGCATGACCATCTGTAGAACATCCTATCCAACTAAAGACCCAGCTGGTAGCATGACCATCTGTAGAGCATCTATCCAACTAAAGACTCAGCTGGTGGCATGACCATCTGTAGAGCATCTATCCAACTAAAGACCCAGCTGGTAGCATGACCATCTGTAGAGCATCTATCCAACTAAAGACTCAGCTGGTGGCATGACCATCTGTAGAGCATCTATCCAACTAAAGACCCAGCTGGTGGCATGACCATCTGTAGAGCATCTATCCAACTAAAGACTCAGCTGGTGGCATGACCATCTGTAGAGCATCTATCCAACTAAAGACTCAGCTGGTGGCATGACCATCTGTAGAGCATCTATCCAACTAAAGACTCAGCTGGTGGCATGACCAACTGTAGAGCATCTATCCAACTAAAGACTCAGCTGGTGGCATGACCATCTGTAGAGCATCTATCCAACTAAAGACCCAGCTGGTAGCATGACCATCTGTAGAGCATCTATCCAACTAAAGACTCAGCTGGTGGCATGACCATCTGTAGAGCATCTATCCAACTAAAGACCCAGCTGGTGGCATGACCATCTGTAGAGCATCTATCCAACTAAAGACCCAGCTGGTGGCATGACCATCTGTAGAGCATCTATCCAACTAAAGACTCAGCTGGTGGCATGACCATCTGTAGAACATCCTATCCAACTAAAGCGTGAACAAATTAATAAGTTAATGAATTAATTGGTGCATGAATGAATGAATAGAGTGATATGAATGAATGAATAGAGTGATATGAATGAATGAATAGAGTGATATGAATGAATGAATAGAGTGATATGAATGAATGAATAGAGTGATATGAATGAATGAATAGAGTGATATGAATGAATGAATAGAGTGATATGAATGAATGAATAGAGTGATATGAATGAATGAATAGAGTGATATGAATGAATGAATAGAGTGATATGAATGCGGTTTGTATTTTACAGTACTTCGCTGTAATTATATGGGATTGTTGCAAGCAGGTTTGGCTGCTGGGTAACGTGTCTACACATTACAGGACATCAGTACATATTGGGTGTTTTATATCACATTCGCTCGTAGTGGTTTTAAAAAAGGCATCCAACCTGGCAGCAACAGCAAAATGGTGTGTTCGTGAGCTTGTGTGTATGGGTTTGTGTGTGTCTATGGGTTTGTGTGTGTCTATGGGTTTGTGTGTGTTTATAGGTTTGTGTGTGTGTGTGTGTGTTCGTGTGTGTGTGTGTGTGTGTGTGCGTGTGTGTGTGTGCGTGTGTGTGCGCGCGTGTGTGTGTGTGCGTGTGTGTGTGTGTTTGTCCGTGTGTGTGTGTGTGCGTGTGTGTGTGCGTGTGTGTGTATAAATATATAAGAGACAAGGAATTAACACGAAAATGGGTCCGTTTTCAAAAAGAAAATAACTGCTCACTTCTCTGTCTCTCTGTCTCTCTCTCTCTCTCTGTCTCTCTCTCTCTCTCTCTCTCTCTCTCTCTCTCTCTCTCTCTCTGCCTTCTGGCCGAACGGCACTTTTTGAAATGGATTTGAAATGACAAACATCTCCAAGTATCAATTCATCATTTCATTTCATTTCCAGGCATTTTTTTGTGTGTGTTTTTTTTTTATCTGCTAAAGTACTCGGTGTACTCAGGAAAACAAAGACAGTAATTCAGTGGGTTTTCACCTATTCAGCATCTGCTGTTCGGTAGACCCAACAGAACTGTGGACAGCGCCAGAGTTGTGATCGATGTGGGCTAAAGTCCCAAAATAGCACCCTATTCCCTATGTAGTGCACTACTTTTGACCAGGGCCTATAGGATATAGGGCATAAAGGTACAATTTGGAACGTACCTGTGGAATAATGACAGGACTATTCATCATTACTGCTTCTGAAAGTAAAGAAAATAAACATTTTTCCAATTTCGTGCTTATCTTTCAAAATGGTCTTTTGTAGACAAGATAATGGTTGCGTTCCAAAATGCCATTCAAATAGTGCACTACTTTCGACCAGCACCCTATGAGCCCTGGTCAAAAGTAGTGTACTATATTAGGGGAGCCTGGTCACCCATTGATACAAGTCATTATTCGACGTCCATCCATGTTTGAGGACGTCTGGAGATGACGTGGGAACTGGTCACTAGGGGGAAACAGTGAGCGCTGTTACCTTCAAGTAGGTTTCGGTTCTGCTGCTAAGGCGTCGTGGACTTAAATGGGGGACGGGCGTTGGGGATGGAGATGGGGGACGGAGACGGGGGACGGGCATCGTGGACGGAAATGGGGGATGGGCGTTGGGGACGGAGATGGGGGACGGAGATGGGGGACGGGCGTTGTGGACGGAGATGGGGGACGGAGATGGGGGACGGAGATGGGGGACGGAGATGGGGGACGGGCGTTGTGGATGGAGATGGGGGACGGAGATGGGGGACGGGCGTTGTGGACGGATATGGGGGACGGAGATGGGGGACGGAGATGGGGGACGGAGATGGGGACGGAGATGGGGGAAGGAGATGGGGGACGGAGATGGGGGAAGGAGATGAGGGACGGAGATGGGGGACGGAGATGGGGGACGGAGATGGGGGACGGGCGTTGTGGACGGAGATGGGGGACGGAGATGGGGGACGGAGATGGGGGACGGGCGTTGTGGATGGAGATGGGGGACGGAGATGGGGGACGGGCGTTGTGGACGGATATGGGGGACGGAGATGGGGGACGGAGATGGGGGACGGAGATGGGGACGGAGATGGGGGAAGGAGATGGGGGACGGAGATGGGGGAAGGAGATGAGGGACGGAGATGGGGGACGGAGATGGGGGAAGGGCGTTGTGGACGGAGATGGGGGACGGGCGTTGTGGATGGAGATGGGGACAGAGATGGGGGACGGAGATGGGGGAAGGGCGTTGTGGACGGAGACGGGGGACGGGCGTTGTGGACGGAGATGGGGGACGGAGATTGGGGACGGAGATGGGGGACGGAGATGGGGGAAGGAGATGGGGGACATCTGACTCTGATTCCAAAAAGGTTAACGAATGATTCCAAAGATTGAAAGTTAAAATCCAGCTATAGAAAATTGTTTTTCAGACTTAACCCTTAACCCTTAACCCTTAACCCTTAACCCTTAACCCGTACCTTAACCCTTAACCCATACCCATACCTTAACCCTTAACCCATACCTTAACCCTTAACCCATACCTTAACCCGTACCTTAACCCATACCTTAACCCATACCTTAACCCTTAACCCATACCTTAACCCATACCTTAACCCATACCTTAACCCTTAACCCATACCTTAACCCTTAACCCATACCTTAACCCTTAACCCTTAACCCATACCTTAACCCTTAACCCATACCTTAACCCTTAACCCATACCTTAACCCTTAACCCATACCTTAACCCTTAACCCTTAACCCTTAACCCATACCTTAACCCTTAACCCATACCTTAACCCATAACCCATACCTTAACCCATACCTTAACCCTTAACCCATACCTTAACCCGTACCTTAACCCTTAACCCTTAACCCATACCTTAACCCGTACCTTAATCCGTACCTTAACCCTTAACCCATACCTTAACCCATACCTTAACCCGTACCTTAACCCTTAACCCTTAACCCATACCTTAACCCTTAACCCATACCTTAACCCATACCTTAACCCGTACCTTAACCCTTAACCCATACCTTAACCCATACCTTAACCCTTAACCTATACCTTAACCCTTAACCCATACCTTAACCCTTAACCCATACCTTAACCCATAACCCATACCTTAACCCTTAACCCATACCTTAACCCTTAACCCATACCTTAACCCATACCTTAACCCATACCTTAACCCATACCTTAACCCTTAACCCATACCTTAACCCTTAACTCATACCTTAACCCTTAACCCATACCTTAACCCTTAACCCATACCTTAACCCTTAACCCTTAACCCATACCTTAACCCTTAACCCATACCTTAACCCTTAACCCATACCTTAACCCTTAACCCTTAACCCTTAACCCATAACCCATACCTTAACCCTTAACCCATATCTTAAACCTTAACCCTTAACCCATACCTTAACCCTTAACCCATACCTTAACCCATACCTTAACCCTTAACCCATACCTTAACCCTTAACCCATACCTTAACCCATACCTTAACCCTTAACCCTTAACCCATACCTTAACCCATACCTTAACCCTTAACCCTTAACCCATACCTTAACCCATAACCCATACCTTAACCCTTAACCCATACCTTAACCCTTAACCCATACCTTAACCCTTAACCCATAACCCATACCTTAACCCTTAACCCATACCGTAACCCATACCTTAACCCTTAACCCATACCTTAACCCTTAGCCCATACCTTAACCCTTAACCCTTAACCCATACCTTAACCCATACCTTAACCCTTAACCCATACCTTAACCCTTAACCCATACCTTAACAATTCATAGTTAATGCCTAAACTTAAAATTTGAGAAACACATGATTCTGACATAATGATTCTGAGCTAGTTGATAGAACACTCCAGATCCAAGGTGAAATCTACTTCAGGGCAGGTCCCCAGGAGACACTGTCAACTTTATGTTACAGTGGGGTTCCCCTCTCTGGGATTGAACCGGTGATCAACAGAGCCAGAGCTCACAGCTTACACCAGTCTGCCATCTGTCCACAACAATTAGGTCTTAAACAGACTCCAGATCCAAGGGCTGTGTCTCCAGTCCCAGCGATAGGCAGTGCGCCGTTAGCAAATACATAGGAAATTGATGTGTTAGACAAACGTCTAATTTTGCAGTGAGACTGTGAGAGCTTGTAACTGTTGTAGTTTTGAGAACAATAGAGCAATGTGTGTGTGTGTGTGTTTGTGTGTGTGTGTGTGTGTGTGCTTGTTTGTCTTTGTTTGTCTGCCTATATCTGTGTGTGTGTGTGTGTGTGTGTGTGTGTGTGTGTGTGTGTGTGTGTGTGTGTGTGTGTGTGTGTGTGTGTGTGTGTGTGTGTGTGTGTGTGTGTGCGCGTGTCTCTGTGTGTGTGTGTGTGTGTGTGTGTGTGTGTGTGTGTGTGTGTGTGTGTGTGTGCGTGTCTCTGTGTGTGTGTGTGTGTGTGTGTGTGCTTGTTTGTCTTTGTTTGTCTGCCTATATCTGCATGTGTTTGTGTGTGTGTGTGTTTGTGCGTGCTTCAAGGACAAGCGCCAAGCCTAGGAGTTTATGAATGGTTGAGTGGTTTAATCCACGGTAACATAAAGTGGCCTTGGGGTTTATGAATGGTTGAGTGATTTAATCCACGGTAACATAAAGTGGCCTTGGGTTTTATGAATGGTTGAGTGGTAATCCACGGTAACATAAAATGGCCTTGGGGTTTATGAATGGTTGAGTGGTTTAATCCACGGTAACATAAAGTGGCCTTGGGGTTTATGAATGGTTGAGTGGTTTAATCCACAGTCACATAAAGTGGCCTTGGGGTTTATGAATGGTTGAGTAGTTTAATCCACGGTAACATAAAGTGGCCTTGGGGTTTATGAATGGTTGAGTTGTTTAATCCACGGTAACATAAAGTGGCCTTGGGGTTTATGAATGGTTGAGTGGTTTAATCCACGGTAACATAAAATGGCCTTGGGGTTTATGAATGGTTGAGTGGTTTAATCCACGGTAACATAAAGTGGCCTTGGGGTTTATGAATGGTTGAGTGGTTTAATCCACGGTAACATAAAGTGGCCTTGGGGTTTATGAATGGTTGAGTGGTTTAATCCACGGTAACATAAAGTGGCCTTGGGGTTTATGAATGGTTGAGTGGTTTAATCCACTGTAACATAAAGTGGCCTTGGGGTTTATGAATGGTTGAGTGGTTTAATCCACGGTAACATAAAGTGGCCTTGGGGTTTATGAATGGTTGAGTGGTTTAATCCATGGTAACATAAAGTGTTCATGGTCAGACTATACCAGTACAGTGTGTTTGGAAAGTTTTCATACCCCTTAATTTTTTTCCACATTTTGTTACGTCACAGCCTTATTCTATAACGGATTGAATTGTTTTTTCACCCTCATCAGTCTACACACAATACCCCATAATGACATCACAATACCCCATAATGACATCACAATACCCCATAATGACATCACAATACCCCATAATGACATCACAATACCCCATAATGACATCACAATACCCCATAATGACAAAGTAAAAACAGTTTTTTAGAAATGTTCGCTAATTCGTTTTTTAAAAAAAACACGGAAATATCACTATTCAGACACTTTACTCAGTACTTTGTTGAAGCACCTTTGGCAGCGATTACAGCATCGAGTCTTCTTTGGTATAAAGCCGCAAGCTTGGCACACCTGTATTTGGGGAGTTTCTCTCATTCTTCTCAACAGATCCTCTCAAGCTCTGTCAGGTTGGATGGGGAACGTCGCTGCTCAGCTATTTTCAGGTCTCTCCAGATATGTTTAACCAGGTTCAAGTACGGGTTAAGAATTTGTTCTTTAACTGACTTGCCTAGTTAAATAAAGGTAAAATTTAAAAAAATTAAACTCTGGAGCAGGTTTTCATCAAGGATCTCTCTGTACTTTGCTCTGTTCATCTTTCCCTCGATCCTGACTAGTCTCCCAGTCCCTGCCGCTGAAAGGCATCCCGACAGCATATTGCTACCACCACCATGCTTCACCATAGGGATGGTGCCAGGTTTCCTCCATCATGACTAGTCTCCCAGTCTCCCACAGCATGATGCTGCCACCACCATGCTTCACCGAAGGGATGGTGCCAGGTTACCTCCATCCTGACTGGTCTCCCAGTCTCCCACAGCATCATGCTGCCACCACCATGATTCACCGAGGTGTGGTGCCAGGTTTACTCCATCCTGACTAGTCTCCCAGTCTCCCACAGCATGATGCTGCCACCACCATGCTTCACCGAAGGGATGGTGCCAGGTTTCCTCCATCCTGACTAGTCTCCCAGTCTCCCACAGCATGATGCTGCCACCACCATGATTCACCGTAGGGATGGTGCCAGGTTTCCTCCATCATGACTAGTCTCCCAGTCTCCCACAGCATGATGCTGCCACCACCATGATTCACCGAAGGGATGGTGCCAGGTTTCCTCCATCCTGACTAGTCTCCCAGTCTCCCACAGCATGATGCTGCCACCACCATGATTCGCCGAAGGGATGGTGCCAGGTTTCCTCCATCCTGACTAGTCTCCCAGTCTCCCACAGCATGATGTTACCACCACCATGATTCACCGAATGGATGGTGCAAGGTTTCGTCCAGACGTGACGCTTGGCATTCAGGCCAAAGAGTTCAATCTTGGTTTCATCAGACCAAAGAATCTTGTTTCTCATGGTCTGAGAGTCTTTAGGTGCCTTTTTGCAAACTCCAAGCGGGCTGTCTGGCCACTCTACCATAAAGGCCTGATTGGTGGAGTGCTGCAGAGATGGCTGTCCTTCTGGAAGGTTCTCCCATCTCCACAGAGGAACTCTGGAGCTCTTTCAGAGTGACCATTGGGTTCTTGGTCACCTCCCTAACCAAGACCCTTCTCCCTCGTTTGCTCAGTTTGGCCGGGCAGCCAGCTCTAGGAATAGCCTTGGTGGTTCCAAACTTCAGTTCAGTTCAGTCCAGCCTCTCTCAGGCTATTGCGGACAGTCTGAACACTGATGGAGGAATTGTGCGTTCCTGTTGTAACTCGGGCACTTGTTGGTGCCATCCTGTACCTGTCCCACAGGTGTGATGTTCGGATGTACCGATCCTGTACAAGGTGTTGTTACACGTGGTCTGCCACTGTGAGGACAATCAGCTGTCCATCCTGTCTCCCTGTAGCGCTGTCTTAGGCGTCTCACAGTAGGGACATTGCCTTTTATAGCCCTGGCCACATCTGCAGACCTCATGCCTCCTTGCAGCATGCCTAAGGCACGTTCACACAGATGAGCAGGGATCTTGGACATCTTTCCTTTGGTGTTTTTCAGACTCAGTAGAAAGGCCTCTTTAGTGTCCTAAGTTTTCATAACTGTGACCTTAATTGCCTACCGTCTGTAAGCTGTTAGTGTCTTAACGACCGTTCCAGAGGTGAATGTCATTAATTGTTTATGGTTCATTGAACAAGCATGGGAAACAGTGTTTAAGCCCTTTACAATGAAGATCTGTGAAGTTATTTGGATTTTTACACGTTATCTTTGAAAGACAGGGTCCTGAAAAAGGTCTGTTTATTTTTTGCTGAGTTCATAACTGCTGTATTGTGAAGTGGAAACGTCTAGGAGCAACAATGGCTCAGTTGCATATCGCGGGGACTATTCGATGCTATTGCAGTCCGCCACAGGATGTTTTTGTGCTGGTCGAGGGCAGTCAGGTCTGGAGTGAACCAAGGGCTGTATCTGTTCTTAGTTCTGCATTTTTTGAACGGAGCATGCTTATTTAAAATGGTGAGGAAGTTACTTTTAAAGAATGACCAGGCATCCTCAACTGACGGGATGAGGTCAATACCAACAGCATTAACCATGGTGGATACCAACAACAACATTAACCATGGTGGATACCAACAACAACATTAACCATGGTGGATACCAACAACAACATTAACCATGGTGGATACCAACAACATTAACCATGGTGGATACCAACAACATTAACCATGGTGGATACCAACAACATTAACCATGGTGGATACCAACAACAACATTAACCATGGTGGATACCAAC
Organism: Oncorhynchus kisutch; assembly: GCF_002021735.2. NCBI lineage: Eukaryota > Metazoa > Chordata > Actinopteri > Salmoniformes > Salmonidae > Oncorhynchus > Oncorhynchus kisutch. The sequence continues at coordinate 222,669 of NW_022262624.1, read as the reverse complement.
AACAACATTAACCATGGTGGATACCAACAACAACATTAACCATGGTGGATACCAACAGCATTAACCATGGTGGATACCAACAACAACATTAACCATGGTGGATACCAACAACATTAACCATGGTGGCTACCAACAACATTAACCATGGTGGATACCAACAACATTAACCATGGTGGATACCAACAACATTAACCATGGTGGATACCAACAACATTAACCATGGTGGATACCAACAACAACATTAACCATGGTGGATACCAACAACATTAACCATGGTGGATACCAACAACATTAACCATGGTGGATACCAACAACATTAACCATGGTGGATACCAACAACATTAACCATGGTGGATACCAACAACATTAACCATGGTGGATACCAACAACAACATTAACTATGGGGTGAATGAACAGTCAATGCGGTGGCTACCAACAGCATCATTAACTATGGGGTGAATGAACAGTCAATGCGGTGGCTACCAACAACAGCATTGCAGACAGGTTGCCATGACAGCAGCACAATACTCTGTATATCAGACACAACTCTGTCCCATAATGCACCCTATTCCCTACGTAGCGCACCCATAGGGATCTGGTCAGTTGAAATGGCTCTTGAGTGGCACAGCGGTCTAAGGCACTGCTTGAAGTGCTTGAAGCATAACTACAGACACCCTGGTTTGATTCCAGGCTGTATCACAACCGGCCGTGATTGGGAGTCCCATAGGGCGGTGTACAAGTGTCGTCCGGGTTTGGCCGGGGGTAACATATCTCCTTGATGTTGACGCTCAGTCTAAAGTATATGCCTAGTTGGCATATTGTTTGTTTGAGAACAAACATGGAAGTAAATTACGGAAAATATGAATGACATCATCGTCTCATTCAAAAATAAAATATGTCACAATTTAAATGTCTTACGCGTTGTTCAGATAAAAGAGGAATGTTAATATAGGAAGAGATATGAGCTGACGGAAACAGATTTCTGTCATTGCAATCTGTTAAGAATACAGTTCTATCAATCAACACGGTGTATGGGTCTCTCACACACACACACACACACACACACACACACACACACACACACACACACACACACACACACACACACACACACACACACACACACACACACACACACACACACACACACACACACACACACACACACACACACACACTCTGTCTCTCTCTGTCTCTCTGTCTCTCTGTCTCTCTCTGTCTCTCTCTGTCTCTCTGTCTCTCTCTCTCTCTCTCTGTCTCTCTCTGTCTCTCTCTGTCTCTCTGTCTCTCTCTCTATCTCTGTCTCTCTCTCTCTCTGTCTCTCTCTGTCTCTCTCTGTCTCTCTGTCTCTCTCTCTATCCCTGTCTCTCTATCTCTGTCTCTCTCTCTGTCTCTCTCTCACAAACACTAACTGCGTTTCCTCCCAAAATGACTGTTAAGACATGTCTCCACCCCCATATTAGACAGTGTTGTGGGTTCCAGCTCCCCATATTTAGATACATATCTAACACTTCCAGAGGCCTTCTTGTCAATCCAACCGTGTGACAGAACCGATTATGAAAATAGAGAGATTGTTATTTTTGTCTTCCTTTTCAAATTACACTCATTGCTCACTTTGGTGACACATACACACACACACACGCACACGCGCACAAGCACACGCGCACACGCACACGCACACATACACACGCACACACGCACGCGCACACGCGCACACGCTCACACTTTGGTGTAAAAAACGCTACACAGTCAAAGTCTTGTCAGTAGACACCCTCTCCAGATCTAATATACAGACAGGACTCATGGACAGAAACTAAATAAATCCCACATCAACACCATTATTTGAAGGGGACATTTTTATTTTCTCAGGTCCTGCATGTGGACATTCTCTCTGTCGTCCTGTCAAAGTCCAACCAGAATAACATTTCACCTTTTTTTGTTATTTTTTAAATGGATCGTAAATAAACAGTTGGAATAAAAACGAAAGAAACAAAAAAAACAACAGAAATAATATAATAAATATTTTCTTAAAAGTGTCTTTGAAAAGTAACAAAACAAGAGAGAGAAAAAAATATTAGAGATTTATAGAGGGAGACCACTTCAGCAGAAGATGAGTGCCAGCAGTGTGTGTGTGTGTGTCTGAAGTAAGGTTGCTTGAATCGATCTCCTGTCTCTATCAGAATAATCCATTGACTTCCACAATCAGCTGCAGTCCAGACGGACAGGTGTGACTTTCCACATTACCTACCCATAATCCTCTGCTGTAAAGAACTCCTCTCAATCTGTCTCTGTCCCTCCGATGCTTCCCCAGAGACATACACACACACACACACACACACACACACACACACACACACACACACACACACACACACACACACACACACACACACACACACACACATACACACACACACACGGCTAAATCATCCCACCAGCTGTCATGACACTGATATATTGAAAATATATGGAGCATTGATTCATTCACCCTGATCAGTTCACCCACTGAGTCTGAGTCTACTCTACTGGTTTCAGATGGAGAGAGTCTACACCACTGGTTTTAGCAGGAGAGAGTCTGTCTACACCACTGGTTTCAGCAGGAGAGACTCTGAGTCTACACCACTGGTTTCAGCAGGAGAGAGTCTGAGTCTACTCTACTGGTTTCAGATGGAGAGAGTCTACTCCACTGGTTTCAGATGGAGAGAGTCTACACCACTGGTTTCAGCAGGAGAGAGTCTGTCTACACCACTGGTTTCAGCAGGAGAGACTCTGAGTCTACACCACTGGTTTCAGCAGGAGAGACTCTGAGTCTACACCACTGGTTTCAGCAGGAGAGAGTCTGAGTCTACACCACTGGTTTCAGATGGAGAGAGTCTGAGTCTACACCACTGGTTTCAGCAGGAGAGAGTCTGAGTCTACTCCACTGGTTTCAGCAGGAGAGAGTCTGAGTCTACTCCACTGGTTTCAGCAGGAGAGAGTCTGAGTCTACTCCACTGGTTTCAGCTGGAGAGAGTCTGAGTCTACTCCACTGGTTTCAGATGGAGAGAGTCTGTCTACACCACTGGTTTCAGCAGGAGAGAGTCTGAGTCTACACCACTGGTTTCAGCAGGAGAGAGTCTGAGTCTACTCCACTGGTTTCAGCAGGAGAGAGTCTGAGTCTACACCACTGGTTTCAGCAGGAGAGAGTCTGTCTACACCACTGGTTTCAGCAGGAGAGAGTCTGAGTCT
>NW_022262624.1:194441-214441 GCF_002021735.2 Oncorhynchus kisutch | reverse complement strand
AACAGCCATATCATCTCTGTTCTGTTCTTCTCTGTTCTTAAACAGCCATATCATCTCTGTTCTGTTCTTCTCTGTTCTTAAACAGCCATATCATCTCAGTTCTGTTCTTAAACAGCCTTATCATCTCTGTTCTGTTCTTAAACAGCCATATCATCTCTGTTCTGTTCTTAAACAGCCATATCGTCTCTGTTCTGTTCTGCTCTGTTCTTAAACAGCCATATTATCTCTGTTCTGCTCTGTTCTTAAACAGCCATATCATCTCTGTTCTGTTCTGTTCTTAAACAACCATATCATCTCTGTTCTGTTCTGCTCTGTTCTTAAACAGCCATATCATGTCAGTTCTGTTCTGCTCTGTTCTTAAACAGCCTTATCATCTCTGTTCTGCTCTGTTCTTAAACAGCCATATCACCTCTGTTTCTGACAGGTGTGGGAGACAGAGGGGCTTGTACCTGATGCTTTTGGGTTTGTCACCTTCACACCTCATTAGTCCCTGTATCAACCGTGGAATATCTGACTAGAGGAGAGAGACACACAGCCTCCCACAGCCAGACAGCTGGCAGGGAACTGCATGGGGTGGGGGACAGGAAGGGACAGAAATATATGCAGATACACTCTCAAACTTAAGTTATCTGAATTTTTAAAAAGTAATCTCACGCTGTATATTTGATTTTGATGAGCCTTTAAGTTTTAATAGAGAAGGAGACGTTGTGAAAGAGACACATATGTGTGCAGATTCACTCCTGCTAGTCCTTATTTAAATACGGCTCCCAAACTGTAGATGTTGACTTTGATGCACCGCTTTGCAAGGAAACAGTTTATTTTAGTTAGGAGTCTGAAAGGAAACCGTATGTTTTAGTTAGGAGTCTGAAAGGAAACAGTATGTTTTAGTTAGGAGTCTGAAAGGAAACAGTATGTTTTAGTTAGGAGTCTGAAAGGAAACAGTATGTTATAGTAAGGAGTCTAAAACGAAACAGTATGTTTTAGTTAGGAGTCTGAAAGGAAACAGTATGTTTTAGTTAGGAGTCTGAAAGGAAACAGTATGTTTTAGTTATAGTTAGGAGTCTGAAAGGAAACAGTATGTTTTAGTTATAGTTAGGAGTCTGAAAGGAAACAGTATGTTTTAGTAAGGAGTCTGAAAGGAAACAGTATGTTTTAGTAAGGAGTCTGAAAGGAAACAGTATGTTTTAGTTAGGAGTCTGAAAGGAAACAGTATATTTTAGTTATAGTTAGGAGTCTGAAAGGAAACAGTATGTTTTAGTTATAGTTAGGAGTCTGAAAGGAAACAGTATGTTTTAGTAAGGAGTCTGAAAGGAAACAGTATGTTTTAGTAAGGAGTCTGAAAGGAAACAGTATATTTTAGTTATAGTTAGGAGTCTGAAAGGAAACAGTGGGAGTCTGAAAGGGAAACAGTAGGAGTCTGAAAGGAAACAGTAGGAGTCTGAAAGGGAAACAGTAGGAGTCTGAAAGGAAACAGTAGGAGTCGGAATGGAAACAGTAGGAGTTTGAAAGGGAAACAGTATAAGTCTGAAAGGGAAACAGTAGGAGTGGTAGTCTGAAAGGAAACAGTAGGAGTCCGAAAGGAAACAGTAGGAGTCTGAAAGGAAACAGTATGAGACTGAAAGGGAAACAGTAGGAGTCTGAAAGGAAACAGTAGGAGATTGAAAGGAAACAGTAGGAGTCTGAAAGGAAACAGTATGAGTCTGAAAGGGAAACAGTAGGAGTCTGAAAGGGAAACAGTAGGAGTCTGAAAGGAAACAGTAGGAGACTGGAAAGGAAACAGTAGGAGTCTGAAAGGGAAACAGTAGGAGTCTGAAAGGGAAACAGTAGAAGTCTGAAAGGGAAACAGTAGGAGTGGTAGTCTGAAAGGAAACAGTAGGAGTCCGAAAGGAAACAGTAGGAGTCTGAAAGGAAACAGTATGAGACTGAAAGGGAAACAGTAGGAGTCTGAAAGGAAACAGTAGGAGATTGAAAGGAAACAGTAGGAGATTGAAAGGAAACAGTAGGAGTCTGAAAGGAAACAGTATGAGTCTGAAAGGGAAACAGTAGGAGTCTGAAAGGGAAACAGTAGGAGTCTGAAAGGAAACAGTAGGAGACTGGAAAGGAAACAGTAGGAGTCTGAAAGGGAAACAGTAGGAGTCTGAAAGGGAAACAGTAGAAGTCTGAAAGGGAAACAGTAGGAGTCTGAAAGGGAAACAGTAGAAGTCTGAAAGGGAAACAGTAGGAGACTGAAAGGAAACAGGAAGGAGACTGAAAGGGAAACAGTTTATTGATACTGCAGATTTTAGAAAAGGTATTTGTATAATTTACTCTCTCAAGCTGTAGATTGTATTTTGATTAGTCTCCTGAACTAATATACTTTTTTTAATGAAAACGTTTTCGCTAAAGTGGGAGTCCTTCTGAATGAGACAGAACTGTGTGCATGTTCAGTCACGGTTCAATCTTTCTGAGATAGTGCAACACTTTGAACGGCATCTGAATAAATGCACCGCTCCTTCTAAACTCATCCCTTCATGAAAATAGGATCCATTGGTATTTCACTGAGGAGTGGTGTTGGGAGATAGGAATTCGGGGAGAATTGTATTTTTTTTTTTCTCTCCCTTCGGATTGTAAGAGAAAACACTTTCTGCCAAGAACAAGGATGTCGAATACCTGCTGAGGTAAATAATATATTTTTTGTGTTTCGCTTCTCTCGACTGGAAAATAGTGTTTTTGTGTGAAAAAAAAGAGTCACAGGAAAGAATGTTTAAAAAAAAAGGTTTGAGGATATTGTGGTGGTCTTCTTCTTCCTCCTCTTCGTCTTCTTCTTCTTCCTCCTCTTCGTCTTCTTCTTCTTCCTCTTCTTTGTCTTCTTCTTCTTCTTCCTCTTCTTCCTCTTCCTCTTCCTCCTCTTCGTCTTCTTCCTCTTCATCTTCTTCCTCTTCCTCCTCTTCGTCTTCTTCTTCTTCCTCTTCTCCTTCCTCTTCTTCTTCTTCCTCTTCTTCCTCTTCTTCTTCTTCTACTGTGATTGAATGAGCAGGAGTTCAGGAGGACCCAGTGTTTTTCCCTCCATTATCACATTTAGATCATAACATTCATATGTTCCCATGGTACGGTATATTAATGAAACACGGCCATGATCAAAATTAGTACACTGCACAGGGAATAGGGTGCTATGTCATTCACTGCATAGGGAATAGGGTGCTATGTCGTTCGCTACTTAGGGAATAGCCATGTCGTTCACTGCATAGGGAATAGGGTGCCATGTCATTCACTACTTAGGGAATAGGGTGCCATGTCGTTCGCTACTTAGGGAATAGGGTGCCATGTAGTTCACTACATAGGGAATAGGGTGTCATGTCATTCACTACATAGGGAATAGGGTGCCATGTGGTTCCCTAAAAAGGGAATAGGGTGCCATGTGGTTCACTAAAAAGGGAATAGGGTGCCATGTAGTTCACTACATAGGGAATAGGGTGTCATGTCATTCACTACATAGGGAATAGGGTGTCATCTGATTATTCATCATGCCTTCCAATATTGATCTGTTTAAATATAAGCCAATCAGCAGGCTGTGATGCTGAACCAACCTTCCAATAATGAGCTCTTTAAATACAAGCCAATCAGCAGGCTGTGATGCTGAACCAACCTTCCAATAATGAGCTGTTTAAATACAAGCCAATCAGCAGGCTATGATGCTGAACCAACCTTCCAATAATGAGCTGTTTAAATACAAGCCAATCAGCAGGCTGTGATGCTGAACCAACCTTCCAATAATGAGCTGTTTAAATACAAGCCAATCGGCAGGCTGTGATGCTGAACCAACCTGACTAGAGCTGTTTAAATACAAGCCAATCAGCAGGCTGTGATGCTGAACCAACCTGACTAGTGCTGTTTAAATACAAGCCAATCAGCAGGCTGTGATGCTGAACCAACCTGACTAGTGCTGTTTAAATGCATGCCAATCAGCAGGCTGTGATGCTGAACCAACCTGACTAGTGCTGTTTAAATACAAGCCAATCAGCAGGCTGTGATGCTGAACCAACCTGACTAGTGCTGTTTAAATACAAGCCAATCAGCAGGCTGTGATGCTGAACCAACCTGACTAGTGCTGTTTGAATACAAGCCAATCAGCAGGCTGTGATGCTGAACCAACCTGACTAGTGCTGTTTAAATACAAGCCAATCAGCAGCCTGTGATGCTGAACCAACCTGACTATTGCTGTTTAAATACAAGCCAATCAGCAGGCTGTGATGCTGAACCAACCTGACTAGTGCTGTTTAAATACAAGCCAATCAGCAGGCTGTGATGCTGAACCAACCTGACTAGTGCTGTTTAAATACAAGCCAATCAGCAGGCTGTGATGCTGAACCAACCTGACTAGTGCTGTTTAAATACAAGCCAATCAGCAGGCTGTGATGCTGAACCAACCTGACTAGTGCTGTTTAAATACAGGCCAATCAGCAGGCTGTGATGCTGAACCAACCTGACTAGTGCTGTTTAAATACAAGCCAATCAGCAGGCTGTGATGCTGAACCAACCTTCCAATAATGAGCTGTTTAAATACAAGCCAATCAGCAGGCTGTGATGCTGAACCAAGTGATGCTGAACCAAGGGTTCTATAGGGCCCTGGACAAAAGTAGTTCACTACATAGGGAATAGGGTACCATGTCGTTCACTACATAGGGAATAGGGTGCCATGTCGTTCACTACATAGGGAATAGGGTGCCATGTCGTTCACTACGGAGGGAATAGGGTACTATTTAGGATGCAACGTTTCTGCTGTACTGATGCTGCTGGGAGAAGACAGAGAAGACACCTGCTGGGAGAAGACAGAGAAGACACCTGCTGGGAGAAGACAGAGAAGACACCTGCTGGGAGAAGACAGAGAAGACACTGGCAGGTGGAAGACAGAGAAGACACCTGCTGGGAGAAGACAGAGAAGACACCTGCTGGGAGAAGACACCTGCTGGGAGAGGACACCTGCTGGGAGAAGACAGAGAAGACACCTGCTGGGAGAAGACAGAGAGAACACCTGCTGGGAGAAGATAGAGAAGACACCTGCTGGGAGAAGATAGAGAAGACACCTGCTAGGAGAAGACAGAGAAGACACCTGCTGGGAGAAGACAGAGTAGACAGCTGCTGAGAGAAGACAGAGAAGACACCTGCTGGGAGAAGACAGAGAAGACACCTGCTGGGAGAAGACAGAGTAGACAGCTGCTGAGAGAAGACAGAGAAGACACCTGCTGGGAGAAGACAGAGTAGACACCTGCTGGGAGAAGACAGAGAAGACACCTGCTGGGAGAAGACGGAGAAGACACCAGCTGGGAGAAGACAGAGTAGACAGCTGCTGAGAGAAGACAGAGAAGACACCTGCTGGGAGAAGACAGAGTAGACACCTGCTGGGAGAAGACAGAGAAGACACCTGCTGGGAGAAGACGGAGAAGACACCAGCTGGGAGAAGACAGAGTAGACACCTGCTGGGAGAAGACAGAGAAGACACCTGCTGGGAGAAGACAGAGAAGACACCTGCTGGGAGAAGACAGAGAAGACACCTGCTGGGAGAAGACAGGGAAGACAGCTGCTGGGAGAAGACAGAGAAGACACCTGCTGGGAGAAGACAGGGAAGACAGCTGCTGGGGGAAGACAGAGTAGACACCTGCTAGGAGAAGACAGAGAAGACAGCTGCAGGGAGAAGACAGAGAAGACACCTGCTGGGAGAAGACAGAGAAGACACTGGCAGGTGGAAGACAGAGAAGACACCTGCTGGGAGAAGACAGAGAAGACACCTGCTGGGAGAAGACACCTGCTGGGAGAGTACACCTGCTGGGAGAAGACAGAGAAGACACCTGCTGGGAGAAGACAGAGAGAACACCTGCTGGGAGAAGATAGAGAAGACACCTGCTGGGAGAAGATAGAGAAGACACCTGCTAGGAGAAGACAGAGAAGACACCTGCTGGGAGAAGACAGAGTAGACAGCTGCTGAGAGAAGACAGAGAAGACACCTGCTGGGAGAAGACAGAGAAGACACCTGCTGGGAGAAGACAGAGTAGACAGCTGCTGAGAGAAGACAGAGAAGACACCTGCTGGGAGAAGACAGAGTAGACACCTGCTGGGAGAAGACAGAGTAGACACCTGCTGGGAGAAGACAGAGAAGACACCTGCTGGGAGAAGACGGAGAAGACACCAGCTGGGAGAAGACAGAGTAGAAAGCTGCTGAGAGAAGACAGAGAAGACACCTGCTGGGAGAAGACAGAGTAGACACCTGCTGGGAGAAGACAGAGTACACACCTGCTGGGAGAAGACAGAGAAGACACCTCAACCTCGGCCAACAGCTCCGCCCCCCCCGTAGCTCCTCGCCCAAGCCTCTCCAGGTTCTCCTTTAACCAAATCCAGATAGCAGATGTTCTGAAAGAGCTGCAAAACCTGGACCCGTACAAATCAGCTGGGCTTGACAATCTGGACGTAGCTCCTCGCCCAAGCCTCTCCAGGTTCTCCTTTAACCAAATCCAGATAGCAGATGTTCTGAAAGAGCTGCAAAACCTGGACCCGTACAAATCAGCTGGGCTTGACAATCTGGACCCTCTATTTCTGAAACTATCTGCCACCATTGTCGCAACCCCTATTACCAGCCTGTTCAACCTCTCTTTCATATCGTCTGAGATCCCCAAGGATTGGAAAGCTGCCGCAGTCATCCCCCTCTTCAAAGGGGGAGACACCCTGGACCCAAACTGTTACAGACCTATATCCATCCTGCCCTGCCTAACTAAGGTCTTCGAAAGCCAAGTCAACAAATAGGTCACTGACCATCTCGAATCCCACCGCACCTTCTCCGCTGTGCAATCTGGTTTCCGAGCCGGTCACGGGTGCACTTCAGCCACACTCAAGGTACTCAACGATATCATAACCGCCATCGATAAAAGACAGTACTGTGCAGCCGTCTTCATCGACCTTGCCAAGGCTTTCGACTCTGTCAATCACCATATTCTTATCGGCAGACTCAGGAGCCTCGGTTTTTCGGATGACTGCCTTGCCTGGTTCACCAATTACTTTGCAGACAGAGTTCAGTGCGTCAAATCGGAGGGCATGCTGTCTGGTCCTCTGGCAGTCTCTATGGGGGTGCCACAGGGTTCAATTCTCGGGCCGACTCTTTTCTCTGTGTATATCAATGATGTTGCTCTTGCTGCGGGCGATTCCCTGATCCACCTCTACGCAGACGACACCATTCTATATACCTTCGGCTCGTCTTTGGACACTGTGCTATCTAACCTCCAAACAAGCTTCAATGCCATACAACACTCCTTCCGTGGCCTCCAACTGCTCTTAAACGCTAGTAAAACCAAATGCATGCTTTTCAACCGGTCGCTGCCTGCACCCGCATGCCCGACTAGCATCACCACCCTGGATGGTTCCGACCTAGAATATGTGGACGTCTATAAGTACCTAGGTGTCTGGCTAGACTGCAAACTCTCCTTCCAGACTCATATCAAACATCTCCAATCGAAAATCAAATCAAGAGTCGGCTTTCTATTCCGCAACAAAGCCTCCTTCACTCACGCCGCCAAGCTTACCCTAGTAAAACTGACTATCCTACCGATCCTCGACTTCGGCGATGTCATCTACAAAATGGCTTCCAACACTCTACTCAGCAAACTGGATGCAGTCTATCACAGTGCCATCCGTTTCGTCACTAAAGCACCTTATACCACCCACCACTGCGACTTCTATGCTCTAGTCGGCTGGCCCTCGCTACATATTCGTCGCCAGACCCACTGGCTCCAGGTCATCTACAAGTCCATGCTAGGTAAAGCTCCGCCTTATCTCAGCTCACTGGTCACGATGGCAACACCCATCCGTAGCACGCGCTCCAGCAGGTGTATCTCACTGATCATCCCTAAAGCCAACACCTCATTTGGCCGCCTTTCGTTCCAGTACTCTGCTGCCTGTGACTGGAACGAATTGCAAAAATCGCTGAAGTTGGAGACTTTTATCTCCCTCACCAACTTCAAACATCAGCTATCTGAGCGGCTAACCGATCGCTGCAGCTGTACATAGTCTATTGGTAAATAGCCCACCCTTTCTCACCTACCTCATCCCCATACTGTTTTTATTTATTTACTTTTCTGCTCTTTTGCACACCAATATCTCTACCTGTACATGACCATCTGATCATTCATCACTCCAGTGTTAATCTGCAAAATTGTAATTATTTGCCTACCTCCTCATGCCTTTTGCACACATTGTATATAGACTCCCCCTTTGGTTTCTACTGTGTTATTGACTTGTTAATTGTTTACTCCATGTGTAACTCTTTGTTGTCTGCTCACACTGCTATGCTTTATCTTGGCCAGGTCGCAGTTGCAAATGAGAACTTGTTCTCAACTAGCCTACCTGGTTAAATAAAGGTGTTCTCAACTAGCCTACCTGGTTAAATAAAGGTGTTCTCAACTAGCCTACCTGGTTAAATAAAGGTGTTCTCAACTAGCCTACCTGGTTAAATAAAGGTGTTCTCAACTAGCCTACCTGGTTAAATAAAGGTGTTCTCAACTAGCCTACCTGGTTAAATAAAGGTGTTCTCAACTAGCCTACCTGGTTAAATAAAGGTGTTCTCAACTAGCCTACCTGGTTAAATAAAGGTGTTCTCAACTAGCCTACCTGGTTAAATAAAGGTGTTCTCAACTAGCCTACCTGGTTAAATAAAGGTGTTCTCAACTAGCCTACCTGGTTAAATAAAGGTGTTCTCAACTAGCCTACCTGGTTAAATAAAGGTGTTCTCAACTAGCCTACCTGGTTAAATAAAGGTGTTCTCAACTAGCCTACCTGGTTAAATAAAGGTGTTCTCAACTAGCCTACCTGGTTAAATAAAGGTGTTCTCAACTAGCCTACCTGGTTAAATAAAGGTGTTCTCAACTAGCCTAGCTGGTTAAATAAAGGTGTTCTCAACTGGCCTACCTGGTTAAATAAAGGTGTTCTCAACTAGCCTACCTGGTTAAATAAAGGTGTTCTCAACTAGCCTACCTGGTTAAATAAAGGTGTTCTCAACTAGCCTACCTGGTTAAATAAAGGTGTTCTCAACTAGCCTACCTGGTTAAATAAAGGTGTTCTCAACTAGCCTACCTGGTTAAATAAAGGTGTTCTCAACTAGCCTACCTGGTTAAATAAAGGTGTTCTCAACTAGCCTACCTGGTTAAATAAAGGTGTTCTCAACTAGCCTACCTGGTTAAATAAAGGTGTTCTCAACTAGCCTACCTGGTTAAATAAAGGCGTTCTCAACTAGCCTACCTGGTTAAATAAAGGTGTTCTCCACTAGCCTACCTGGTTAAATAAAGGTGTAATAAAAAATAAAAAAATAAAAAACACCTGCTGGGAGAAGACAGAGAAGACACCTGCTGGGAGAAGACAGAGAAGACACCTGCTGGGAGAAGACAGAGAAGACACCTGCTGGTAGAAGACAGAGAAGACACCTGCTGGGAGAAGACAGAGAAGACACCTGCTGGGAGAAGACAGAGAAGACACCTGCTGGTAGAAGACAGAGAAGACACCTGCTGGGAGAAGACAGAGAAGACACCTGCTGGGAGAAGACAGAGAAGACACCTGCTGGGAGAAGACAGAGAAGACACCTGCTGGGAGAAGACAGAGAAGACACCTGCTGGTAGAAGACAGAGAAGACACCTGCTGGGAGAAGACAGAGAAGACACCTGCTGGGAGAAGACAGAGAAGACACCTGCTGGGAGAAGACAGAGAAGACACCTGCTGGTAGAAGACAGAGAAGACACCTGCTGGGAGAAGACAGAGTAGACACCTGCTGGGAGAAGACAGAGAAGACACCTGCTGGGAGAAGACAGGGAAGACAGCTGCTGGGAGAAGACAGAGAAGACACCTGCTGGGAGAAGACAGGGAAGACAGCTGCTGGGGGAAGACAGAGTAGACACCTGCTAGGAGAAGACAGAGAAGACAGCTGCAGGGAGAAGACAGAGAAGACACCTGCAGGGAGAAGACACCTGCAGGGAGAAGACAGAGTAGACACCTGCTGGGAGAAGACACCTGCTGGGAGAAGACACATGCAGGGAGAAGACAGAGAAGACACCTGCTGGGGGAAGACAGGGAAGACACCTGCTGGGGGAAGACACCTGCTGGGAGAAGACACCTGCAGGGAGAAGGCAGAGAAGACACCTGCTGGGGGAAGACAGAGAAGACAGCTGCAGGGAGAAGATCAGGTTTAACAGAGTAACTGTTTCTCCTGTCTCTCTTTGATCTGCTGTTTAGTCAGTTTTCATCTTTCTCTCCCCCTCCTCCTCCTCCTCCTCCTCCTCCCCCTCCTCCTCCCCCTCCTCCTCCTCCTCCTCCTCCTCCTCCCCCCTCCTCCTCCCCCTCCTCCTCCTCCTCCTCCTCCTCCTCCCCCTCCTCCCCCTCCTCCTCCCCCTCCTCCTCCTCCTCCCCCTCCTCCCCCTCCTCCTCCCCCTCCCCCCCCAACATCCCTACTTGTCAGTGTTCTAATGTAAATAGCTGTCTCTATAAAAGGGTTCAGAACAACACTGGGGAATGCAGGGAGAATGCATAACATAACACAGTAGAGAGCAGAGCTGATGGTACTGTACTGTATAGAGCTGACTGATGGTACTGTATAGAGCTGGCTGGTGGTACTGTACTGTATAGAGCTGGCTGATGGTACTGTACTGTATAGAGCTGGCTGGTGGTACTGTAGTGTATATAGCTGGCTGGTATTCCACAGAGCTGATGGTACTGTACTGTATAGAGCTGGCTGATGGTACTGTACTGTATATAGCTGGCTGGTATTCCACAGAGCTGATGGTACTGTACTGTATAGAGCTGGCTGATGGTACTGTACTGTATATAGCTGGCTGGTATTCCACAGAGCTGATGGTACTGTACTGTATAGAGCTGGCTGATGGTACTGTACTGTATATAGCTGGCTGGTATTCCACAGAGCTGATGGTACTGTACTGTATAGAGCTGACTGGTGGTACTGTACTGCATAGAGCTGGCTGGTGGTACTGTAGTGTATATAGCTGGCTGGTATTCCACAGAGCTGATGGTACTGTACTGCATAGAGCTGGCTGATGGTACTGTACTGTATATAGCTGGCTGGTGGTACTGTACTGCATAGAGCTGACTGGTGGTACTGTAGTGTATAGAGCTGACTGGTGGTGTCAGAATCACAGGACATTAAACGACTCTGCAGATCTACAGATTTCTCCCTCTCTTATCTTTTTACATTATTCCTCATAAACCCAAAAAGCCTAAATGTAAACATCTAGTTGAGTTGCTTTACATCTGATATACTTTACAGTTTGTATCTTTATCTACGTTCTACATTATAGCCAGTGTAAGGATGAGAATGGGATGTTCTTTATTGATTACTCATGCCTGTCCTTTAATTAGGGGCGGCAGGGTAGCCTAGTGGTTAGAGCATTGGACTAGTAACCGGAAGGTTGCAAGTTCAAACCCCCGAGCTGACAAGATACAAATCTGTCGTTCTGCCCCTGAACAAGGCAGTTTAACCCACTGTTCCTAGACAGTCATTGAAAATAAGAATTTGTTCTTAACTGACTTGCCTAGAAAGGTAAAATAAAAATTGTATTAATCTGTGTAACAAGAAGGCAGCTCACATCCTGTTGAGCTGCCTTCTAGCTGCCTTCTACCTGTCTGTTCTAATTTTTATATTTAACTTGGCAAGTCAGTGAAGAACAATTTCTTATTTTACGATGACGGTCGACACCGGCCAAACCTGGACGGAGCACCGCCCTACGGGACTCCCAATCACAGCTGGTCGACACCGGCTAAACCTGGACGGAGCGCCGCCCCTACGGGACTCCCAATCACAGCTGGTCGACACCGGCCAAACCTGGACGGTGCGCCGCTCTACGGGACTCCCAATCACAGCTGGTTGTGATACAGCCTGGATTCGGAACCAGGGTGTCTGTAGTGAGGCCTCTAGCACTGAGATGCAGTGCCTCACACGGAACCCAAACCGGCTGCACGCGTGCGCCATCGTGCAACATCATGCATACATTTATTTTGTCCCCCTACACCTGGCACTTGCTAGCTAACTTGTCCTATTTAGCTAGCTTGCACTTGCTAATTAACTTGTACTATTTAGCTAGCTTGCACTTTCTAGCTAACTTGTCCTATTTAGCTAGCTTGCACTTGCTAGCTAACTTGTCCTATTTAGCTAGCTTGCACTTGCTAGCTAACTTGTCCTATTAACTTGCTGTTGCGAGCTAATTTGTCCTGGGATATAAACATTAGGTTGTTATTTTACCTGAAATGCACAAGGTCCTCTAATCCGACAATTAATAACAACAGGTCAGATGACAACAGGTCTGATAACAACAGGTCTGATGACAACAGGTCAGATGGCAACAGGTCAGATGACAACAGGTCAGATGACAACAGGTCTGATAACAACAGGTCTGATAACAACAGGTCATATGACAACAGGTCTGATAACAACAGGTCTGATAACAACAGGTCTGATGACAACCTTACAGAGGAACATCTGAGGATTTTAAACAATGCTAAAACAAGGGATCTTTTTTCCTGCGTGAGTTAACCAACCATCTGTGCCGACTGTAAATGAACATGGAAAATTAAACAGACTGCTACTAAGGTAATTTACATCTTGGCTGTTTTTGGGGGGGGCTGTAATAGAATAACTATTTCATCTCAATCTACAAATGTTTATTCATTAAAAGTGCTGGTGATGTTTGACCAGTCTTCCCCTCTCTGGCTGTGCCTGGCTGTGCCAGTCTAAAACCATTTTACGGCCGGGTCTGAGTGTACCTATTTGGTAGTACAGGACGAAACATCCTCAGCCAATCAGCATCAAGTCTGTACACCAGTTAGATATAAACAATACTTCACAACACTTGAGTTTAAAACAGAAGAGTAAGAGAGAGAGAGAGAGACAGAAACAGAGAGAGAGAGAGAGAGACAGAAACAGAGAGAGAGAGAGAGAGAGACAGACAGAGAGAGACAGAGAGAGACAGAGACAGACAGACAGAGAGAGAGAGAGACAGACAGACAGAGAGAGAGAGAGACAGAGACAGACAGAGAGAGAGAGAGACAGAGACAGACAGAGAGAGAGAAAGACAGAAACAGAGAGACAGAGAGAGACAGAGAGAGACCGAGAGAGAGAGAGGCTATTAGATATCAAACGTTTTAAAATAAACTCAAACGCAAACCTCAGTCTGCGTTTCCTTTCATCCTCTAAATTGTAAATAGACCCTATAAATATTCTACGGGTAGAGAATCTGCTAGATCAGGGTTATTCAAATCTCACCCTACGACAGAGTTCCCCAAGTGACATCCCACGAGATAGTTTCATTTGCCCCCCCCCCCCTTCACAGCCCCCCACCCTCCACCCCCACCCCCCACCCTACAAGTTTTCTAAGGAAAGAAAAAAACAATGTATTTGTGAATTATTTTTAATTGTTGGACATAAAAGACTGTAAAAATCAGCAAATCTGTTCCAAACTCTTCCCACTCATTACAGAGAGATAAACAGTTGATGTGATCGTATACAAACGTGAGAAAGGTTTGAAATGGTTTTGTTTCAGTCATATACATCTGGTCTACAAATGATTTGTAATTGATGTTCCCGGGGCTCTCCCCCTGACGATCCTCTGACCCGCGGCTGAATCTAGTCGATGTTCCCTGTCCTAACGAGGTCAAGGAACCTGCTTGCTTTTCTTCTCTTTGTTACGGTTTTCTTCCGTCGAAGGAGAGTCGGACCAAAATGCAGCGTGGTCGATATATATATATATTATATCGATACATGTTTAATAAAAGATAAAAACATAACATGAAAACGTAAACAGCCTTATTTTTTTATTTTTAATAATTTATTATTGTGTGACTGAGGCTATCTGGTGCAAACAAACACAGAGACAGGAACAATCACTCACCAAACACTCAAAGAATATGGCTGCCTAAATATAGTTCCCAATCAGAGACAACGATAAACACCTGCCTCTGATTGAGAACCACTCCAGGCAACCATAGACTTTTCTAGACAACTCTACTATACCACAATCCCATTACCTACAAAAAAACACCAAGACAAAACACACCACATAAATAACCCATGTCACACCCTGGCCTGACCAAAACAATGAAGAAAACACAAAATACTAAGACCAGGGCGTGACACTCTTCTCTTGATTAATTAATTGCCGACACACGTTGGTGTCCCAGGTCTAAACCAGTCACTGATTCAGAGGGGAACACTGAAAACAAGCCGTGGAACGGGGGGGCTTTCGAGGGTCCAGAGTTGAGTTTGAGGGATGCTTGATGGCAACGTTGCAGAGGTGACAGACAATCTGAAAGAGGGACAACAGTTTCTGTAACAAAGCCATTTCAGGACAATATCAGGACTGTGGTTTTCAACCCGGCTGTAGTTACAGCCGTTCTGCTCTCGCACTAAGAGGAGGGTCTAGCTTCTATAATCTGC
Source organism: Oncorhynchus kisutch (assembly GCF_002021735.2). NCBI lineage: Eukaryota > Metazoa > Chordata > Actinopteri > Salmoniformes > Salmonidae > Oncorhynchus > Oncorhynchus kisutch. The sequence goes on along the minus strand of NW_022262624.1, from coordinate 199,992 downwards.
ACCAAAGCCATTTCAGAAAGTACATTTAAAAAGAAGACAATATCAGGACTGTGGTTTTCTACAGTTGGTAGAAGTGTTTCAATCCATAACAACCTTTAGACAATACTGTGAATAACAGTTGGTAGAAGTGTTTCAATCCATAACAACCTTTAGACAATACTGTGAATAACAGTTGGTAGAAGTGTTTCAATCCATAACAACCTTTACACATTACTGTGAATAACAGTTGGTAGAAGTGTTATAATCCCTAAAAACCTTTAGACAATACTGTGAATAACAGTTGGTAGAAGGGTTTTAATCCCTAAAAACCTTTAGACAATACTGTGAATAGCAGTTGGTACGAGCGCTTTAATCCCTCTTAAGAATCCTTAATGGTCCTTCCAAGAGCCGTACTTTTAATCTAATCTTTAAATCAGCTTTAACGATGGCGGAAGAGACTCTGGATTCTCCCTAAACCTCGTTGAGTGATTGGTAGGATAGTGAGATATAGGTCCCTTCTGGTTCAGACCTTATCGGTGGGGATTCCAGCAGCGAGGATTGGAGGAGACAACAGCTTGACTAGAAGTGTTTCCTCAGGACATGTTACCACTATTTCTACTGATATTTACTGTGATGTAATACTGTGATGCTGCCTGTGATGAGCAACGCTATAGAGCGAGGAGCCACGTGACAGACGTCCTGAAGTCACAGGGTGAATGATATTGTGCCCTGGGTGGAAGTGCAAGCAGAAGTAGATACTCCGCTTGACGCTGGGCTCTCTCTCTCACACACACACACACACACACACACACACACACACACACACACACACACACACACACACACACACACACACACACACACACACACACACACACTCACACACACACACACACACACACACACACACACACACACACACACACAGCTGTTCCATAAAGAGAGAGGACCGACCCACGGCTACTGAAGGGGAGAAGACAGGACATCGTGAAGAGACAGATTTGCAGTGTGGAGTTAATCTGCTTGGTGAATGAGCGATCATGCCGCTCCACCCAGTTGTGGCGCTGGCGCAGGGCAGAGAGCATGCTGGGAATCTGATGAGGCCTCTCAGCTGGCCAGGGGCAGGAGGAATGTCTCTCACTACCATTCTATCAATTTCTCTATCTACTCTCTTCAAAACAAATTGCAGTCCAAAACCTAAAGGGGTTCTTCGGCTGTCCTCACCCTTTGGTTCCATAAAGAACCCTTTTGAGTTCCATGTAGAACACTTTACACATACGGTTCTACATGGACTCCAAAAGCATTCTTCCTGGAACCGAAAGTGTTCTACCTGGAACCAAAAGCGTTCTACCTGGAACCGAAAGTGTTCTACCTGGATCCAAAATAATTCTACCTGGAACCAAAAGAGTTCTACCTGGAACCAAAATAATTCTTCCTGGAACAAAAAATAATTCCACCTGGAACCAAAATAATTCCACCTGGAACCAAAAGAGTTCTACCTGGAACCAAAATAATTCCACCTGGAACCAAAAGAGTTCTACCTGGAACCAAAATAATTCCACCTGGAACCAAAAGAGTTCTACCTGGAACCAAAATAATTCCACCCGGAACCAAAAGAGTTCTACCTGGAACCAAATGAGTTCTACCTGGAACCAAAAGGGTCTTCCATTGGGGACAGCCGAATAACCATTTTGGAACCCTTTTTTTGAAGTGTGTAGGGCTCTCTCCCTCTCTCATCTATTTATCCCTCTGGTTCATTTTCTCTCTGTCCTTCTCTCTTTCTTTCTCGGTCTCTCACTCTCTATCCATCACTCTCATTATTGCGCTCTCTCTCTCTCTCACTCTCCCTCCCTCTCTTCTCTCCCTCTCTCCCTCTCTCCCCTGCTTACAGCCGTGACTGTCAAACCTCCAAACCACTAACCTCGTTCTGTTATCCTCTCCCTCTCTCTCTCTCTCTTTCTCTCACCCTCTCACTCTCCCTACCTCTCTCTCTCTCTCTCTCTCTCCCTCTCCCTCTCTCTCCCTCTCTCTCTCTCTCCCTCCCTCCCCTGCTTACAGCCGTGACTGTCAAACCTCCAAACCCCTCTCCTCGTTCTGTTATCCTCTCCCTCTTCTCATCTCTATTTTTCCTGTTCCGTCCATCTGATCGGATCACAGCATGTGCAGCCAGCTTACTTTGTTAATAGGCTAATTAAGAGTTGTTTTGATTAATTGGGACGAGGGGTTATCTGCAAGGTCTCGCCAAAGGCATGAATGAAGGAGCGTCCCAGCGCGATATCAGAGTCATGTCACCTTCCACCTGGAAGACGGATGGGGGGAGGGCCTTCCACCTGGAGGACGGATAGGAGGGGGGGGACCTTCCACCTGGAGGATGGATGGGAGGGGGGGGACGTTCCACCTGGAGGACAGATGGGAGGGGGGGACCTTCCACCTGGAGGACGGATGGGAGGGGGGGGCCATCCACCTGGAGGACAGATGGGAGGGGGGGACCTTCCACCTGGAGGACGGATGGGAGGGGGGGGGCCTTCCACCTGGAGGACAGATGGGAGGGGGGGGACCTTCCACCTGGAGGACGGATGGGAGGGGGGGGGACCTTCCACCTGGAAGACGGATGGGAGGGGGGGGACCTTCCACCTGGAGGACGGATGGGAGGGGGGGGCCTTCCACCTGGAGGACGGATGGGAGGGGGGGGACCTTCCACCTGGAGGACGGATGGGAGGGGGGGGACCTTCCACCTGGAGGACGGATGGGAGGGGGGGGCCTTCCACCTGGAGGACGGATGGGAGGGGGGGGACCTTCCACCTGGAGGACGGATGGGAGGGGGACCTTCCACCTGGAGGACGGATGGGAGGGGGGGACCTTCCACCTGGAGGACGGATGGGAGGGGGGGGACCTTCCGCCTGGAGGACGGATGGGAGGGGGGGGGACCTTCCACCTGGAGGACGGATAGGAGGGGGGAACCTTCCACCTGTAGGACGGATGTGGGGGGGGGACAAATATTGGTAATTTAACAACTTCACATCTGGATCTATGTTACTGTTATAATCAGAGATCATCCAATGAAAAGACTAGAGCAACAACAACAACAACAACAACAACAACAACAATGATTTACTTTGACTACATATCTATAACACGTTGCTCCTCGTTTATTGACTCTGGATAACGCTTTTGATACGGTAGAACATTCCGTTCTTTTGAGGCCGGCTAAAGAGTATTTGGTGTCTCTGAGGGGTCTTTGGCCTGGTTTGCTAACTACCTCTCTCAAAGAGCGCAGTGTATAAAGTCAGAACATCTGCTGTCTCAGCCACTGCCCGTCACCAAGGGTGTACCCCAAGGCTCAATCCTAGGCCCCATGCTCTTCTCAATTTACATCAACAACATAGCTCAGGCAGCAGGAAACTCTCTCGTCCGTTTATATGCAGATGATACAGTCTTACACTCAGCTGGGCCCTCCCAGGATGTTGTGTTAAACGCTCTACAACAAAGCTTTCTTAGTGTCCAACAAGCTTTCTCTACCCTTAACCTTGTTCTGAACAGCTCCAAAACAAAGGTCATGTGGTTTGGTAAGAAGAATGCCCCTCTCCCCACAGGTGTGATTACTACCTCTGAGGGTTTAGAGCTTGAGGTAGTCACCTCATGCAAGTACTGGCTAGAAGGTACACTGTCCTTCTCTCAGCACATTATCCAAGCTGCAGGCTAAACGGCTAAATGGTTAATCGGTTAAACGGCTAAACGCCTAAACAGTTAAACGGCTAAATGGTTAAACGGCTAAATGGTTAAACCGCTAAACGGTTAAACGGCTAAATGATAAACGGTTCAACGGCTAAACGGTTAAACCGCTAAACAGTTAAACGGCTAAACGGTTAAACGGTTCAACGGTTAAACGGCTAAACGGTTAAACGGCTAAACGGTTAAACGGCTAAACCGCTAAACGGTTAAACGGCTAAATGGCTAAACGGTTAAACGGCTAAACGGTTAAACAGCTAAACCGCTAAGCGGTTAAACGGTTAAACGGCTAAACGGCTAAAAGGTTAAACGGCTAAACGGTTAAACGGCTGAACGGTTAAACGGCGAAACGGCTAAACGGCTAAACGGCTAAATGGCAAAACGGTTAAACGGTTAAACAGCTAAACCGCTAAACCGCTAAACAGTTAAACGGCTAAACGGCTAAATGGCTAAACCGCTAAACCGCTAAACGGCTAAATGGTTAAGACTTGCTTTTCCTCTATCGAGTGGCACAGCGGTCTGCATCTCAATGCTAGAGGCGTCACTACAGACCCTGGTTCGATTCCAGGCTGCATCACAACTGGCCGTGATTTTGAGTCCCACAGGGCAGTGCACAATTGGCCCAGCATTGTCCGAGTTAGGCTGGGGAGTTAGGCTGGGGTAGGCTGAGTTAGGCTGGGGTAGTCCGTCATTGTAAATAATAATTTGTTTTTTAACTGGCTTGCCTAGTTAAATAAAGGTTAAATAAAAAAACGAATTGAAAAAAAATTACATAATCGCTCCTCTTTCATCCCAGTTGCCAAACTAACCCTGAATCAGATGACCCTCCTACCCGTGCTAGATTAAGGAGACATCATTTATAGATTGGCAGGTAAAGGCGGCTCTTGAGCGGCTAGATGTTATTTACCATTCGGCCATCAGATTTGCCACCAATGCTCCTTATAGGACACATCACTGCACTCTATACTACTCTGTAAACTGGTCATTTCTGTGTACCTGTCGCAAGACCCACTGGTTGATGCTTATTTATAAAACCCTCTTAGACCTCAATCCCCCCTATCTGAGATACCTACTGCAGCCCTCATCCTCCACATACAACACCCGTTCTGCCAGTCACATTCTGTTAAAAGTCCTCAAAGCACGCACACCCCTGGGTCGCTCCTCTTTTCAGTTCGCTGCAGCTAGCGACTGGAACGAGCTGCAACAAACACTCAAACTGGACAGTTTTATCTCCATCTCTTCACTCAAAGACTCCATCATGGACACTCTTACTGACAGTTCTGGGGCTGCTTCACGTGATGTATTGTTGTCTCTACCTTCTTTCCCTTTGTGCTGTTGTCTGTGCCCAATAATATTTGTACCATGTTTTGTGCTGCTACCATGTTGTGTTGCTACCACGTTGTACTGCAGCCATATTGTGATGCTACCATGTTGTTGTCATATGTGTTGCAACCATCCTGTTATCATTATGGCTGTGTTATGTGTTGCTGCCATGCTGTGTTGTCATGTGTTGCTACCATGCTGTGTTATGTGTTGCTGCCATGCTGTGTTGTCATGTGTTGCTACCATGCTGTGTTGTTAGGTGTGTTGCTGCCATGCTGTGTTGTTATGTGTTGCTGCCATGCTGTGTTGTTATGTGTTGCTGCCATGCTGTGTTGTTATGTGTTGCTGCCATGCTGTGTTGTCATGTGTTGCTGCCATGCTGTGTTGTTATGTGTTGCTGCCATGCTGTGTTGTCATGTGTTGCTGCCATGCTGTGTTGTTATGTGTTGCTGCCATGCTGTGTTGTTATGTGTTGCTGCCATGCTGTGTTGTTATGTGTTGCTACCATGCTGTGTTGTTA
>NW_022262624.1:184441-189441 GCF_002021735.2 Oncorhynchus kisutch | reverse complement strand
TTCCTTTCCAAATGGATCCCTGCCAACTCACTGCAGAGTGGAACATTACAGAGGTTCTGTCCCAAATGGATCCCTGCCAACTCACTGCAGAGGTTCCGTCCCAAATGGATCCCTGCCATCTCACTGCAGAGGTTCCGTCCCAAATGGAACCCTGCCAACTCACTGCAGAGTGGAAAAGAGGTTCCCATCCCAAATAGATCCCTACCAACTCACTGCAGAGTGGAACAGAGGTTCCGTCCCAAATGAATCCCTGCCAACTCACTGCAGAGGTTCTGTCCCAAATGGATCCCTGCTAACTCACTGCAGAGGTACCGTCCCAAATGGATCCCTGCCAACTCACTGCAGAGGTTCCGTCCCAAATGGATCCCTACCAACTCACTGGAGAGGTTCCGTCCTAAATGGATCCCTACCAACTCACTGCAGAGGTTCCGTCCCAAATGGATCCCTGCCAACTCACTGCAGAGGTTCCGTCCCAAATGGATCCCTGCCAACTCACTGCAGAGGTTCCGTCCCAAATGGATCCCTGCCAACTCACTGCAGAGGTTCTGTCCCAAATGGATCCCTACCAACTCACTGCAGAGGTTCCGTCCCAAATGGATCCCTACCAACTCACTGCAGAGGTTCCGTCCCAAATGGATCCCTTCCAACTCACTGCAGAGTGGAACATTACAGAGGTTCCGTTCCAAATGGATCCCTGTCAACTCATTGCAGAGGTTCCGTTCCAAATGGATCCCTGCCAACTCACTGCAGAGTGTAACATTACAGAGGTTCCCATCCCAAATGCATCCCTACCAACTCACTGCAGAAGTTCCGTCCCAAATGGATCCCTGCCAACTCACTGCAGAGGTTCCGTCCCAAATGGATCCCTGCCAACTCACTGCAGAGGTTCCGTCCCAAATGGAACCCTGCCAACTCACTGCAGAGTGGAAAAGAGGTTCCCATCCCAAATAGATCCCTACCAACTCACTGCAGAGTGGAACAGAGGTTCCGTCCCAAATGAATCCCTGCCAACTCACTGCAGAGGTTCTGTCCCAAATGGATCCCTACTAACTCACTGCAGAGGTTTTGTCCCAAATGGATCCCTGCTAACTCACTGCAGAGGTTCTGTCCCAAATGGATCCCTACCAACTCACTGCAGAGGTTTTGTCCCAAATGGATCCCTGCTAACTCACTGCAGAGGTTCCGTCCCAAATGGATCCCTACCAACTCACTGCAGAAGTTCCGTCCCAAATGGATCCCTTCCAACTCACTGCAGAGTGGAACATTACAGAGGTTCCGTTCCAAATGGATCCCTGCCAACTCACTGCAGAGTGGAACATTACAGAGGTTCTGTCCCAAATGGATCCCTGCCAACTCACTGCAGAGGTTCCGTCCCAAATGGATCCCTGCCATCTCACTGCAGAGGTTCCGTCCCAAATGGAACCCTGCCAACTCACTGCAGAGTGGAAAAGAGGTTCCCATCCCAAATAGATCCCTACCAACTCACTGCAGAGTGGAACAGAGGTTCCGTCCCAAATGAATCCCTGCCAACTCACTGCAGAGGTTCTGTCCCAAATGGATCCCTACCAACTCACTGCAGAAGTTCCGTCCCAAATGGATCCCTTCCAACTCACTGCAGAGTGGAACATTACAGAGGTTCCGTTCCAAATGGATCCCTGTCAACTCATTGCAGAGGTTCCGTTCCAAATGGATCCCTGCCAACTCACTGCAGAGTGTAACATTACAGAGGTTCCCATCCCAAATGCATCCCTACCAACTCACTGCAGAAGTTCCGTCCCAAATGGATCCCTGCCAACTCACTGCAGAGGTTCCGTCCCAAATGGATCCCTGCCAACTCACTGCAGAGGTTCCGTCCCAAATGGAACCCTGCCAACTCACTGCAGAGTGGAAAAGAGGTTCCCATCCCAAATAGATCCCTACCAACTCACTGCAGAGTGGAACAGAGGTTCCGTCCCAAATGAATCCCTGCCAACTCACTGCAGAGGTTCTGTCCCAAATGGATCCCTACCAACTCACTGCAGAGGTTTTGTCCCAAATGGATCCCTGCTAACTCACTGCAGAGGTTCCGTCCCAAATGGATCCCTGCCAACTCACTGCAGAGGTTCCGTCCCAAATGGAACCCTGCCAACTCACTGCAGAGTGGAAAAGAGGTTCCCATCCCAAATAGATCCCTACCAACTCACTGCAGAGTGGAACAGAGGTTCCGTCCCAAATGAATCCCTGCCAACTCACTGCAGAGGTTCTGTCCCAAATGGATCCCTACCAACTCACTGCAGAGGTTTTGTCCCAAATGGATCCCTGCTAACTCACTGCAGAGGTTCTGTCCCAAATGGATCCCTACCAACTCACTGCAGAGGTTTTGTCCCAAATGGATCCCTGCTAACTCACTGCAGAGGTTCCGTCCCAAATGGATCCCTACCAACTCACTGCAGAAGTTCCGTCCCAAATGGATCCCTTCCAACTCACTGCAGAGTGGAACATTACAGAGGTTCCGTTCCAAATGGATCCCTGCCAACTCACTGCAGAGTGGAACATTACAGAGGTTCTGTCCCAAATGGATCCCTGCCAACTCACTGCAGAGGTTCCGTCCCAAATGGATCCCTGCCATCTCACTGCAGAGGTTCCGTCCCAAATGGAACCCTGCCAACTCACTGCAGAGTGGAAAAGAGGTTCCCATCCCAAATAGATCCCTACCAACTCACTGCAGAGTGGAACAGAGGTTCCGTCCCAAATGAATCCCTGCCAACTCACTGCAGAGGTTCTGTCCCAAATGGATCCCTACCAACTCACTGCAGAAGTTCCGTCCCAAATGGATCCCTTCCAACTCACTGCAGAGTGGAACATTACAGAGGTTCCGTTCCAAATGGATCCCTGTCAACTCATTGCAGAGGTTCCGTTCCAAATGGATCCCTGCCAACTCACTGCAGAGTGTAACATTACAGAGGTTCCCATCCCAAATGCATCCCTACCAACTCACTGCAGAAGTTCCGTCCCAAATGGATCCCTGCCAACTCACTGCAGAGGTTCCGTCCCAAATGGATCCCTGCCAACTCACTGCAGAGGTTCCGTCCCAAATGGAACCCTGCCAACTCACTGCAGAGTGGAAAAGAGGTTCCCATCCCAAATAGATCCCTACCAACTCACTGCAGAGTGGAACAGAGGTTCCGTCCCAAATGAATCCCTGCCAACTCACTGCAGAGGTTCTGTCCCAAATGGATCCCTACCAACTCACTGCAGAGGTTTTGTCCCAAATGGATCCCTGCTAACTCACTGCAGAGGTTCTGTCCCAAATGGATCCCTACCAACTCACTGCAGAGGTTTTGTCCCAAATGGATCCCTGCTAACTCACTGCAGAGGTTCCGTCCCAAATGGATCCCTACCAACTCACTGCAGAAGTTCCGTCCCAAATGGATCCCTTCCAACTCACTGCAGAGTGGAACATTACAGAGGTTCCGTTCCAAATGGATCCCTGCCAACTCACTGCAGAGTGGAACATTACAGAGGTTCTGTCCCAAATGGATCCCTGCCAACTCACTGCAGAGGTTCCGTCCCAAATGGATCCCTGCCATCTCACTGCAGAGGTTCCGTCCCAAATGGAACCCTGCCAACTCACTGCAGAGTGGAAAAGAGGTTCCCATCCCAAATAGATCCCTACCAACTCACTGCAGAGTGGAACAGAGGTTCCGTCCCAAATGAATCCCTGCCAACTCACTGCAGAGGTTCTGTCCCAAATGGATCCCTACCAACTCACTGCAGAGGTTCTGTCCCAAATGGATCCCTGCTAACTCACTGCAGAGGTACCGTCCCAAATGGATCCCTGCCAACTCACTGCAGAGGTTCCGTCCCAAATGGATCCCTACCAACTCACTGGAGAGGTTCCGTCCTAAATGGATCCCTACCAACTCACTGCAGAGGTTCCGTCCCAAATGGATCCCTGCCAACTCACTGCAGAGGTTCCGTCCAAAATGGATCCCTGCCAACTCACTGCAGAGGTTCCGTCCCAAATGGATCCCTGCCAACTCACTGCAGAGGTTCCGTCCCAAATGGATCCCTACCAACTCACTGCAGAGGTTCCGTCCCAAATGGATCCCTACCAACTCACTGCAGAGGTTCCGTCCCAAATGGATCCCTACCAACTCACTGCAGAGGTTCCGTCCCAAATGGATCCCTTCCAACTCACTGCAGAGGTTCCGTCCCAAATGGATCCCTACCAACTCACTGCAGAGGTTCCGTCCCAAATGGATCCCGTCCAACTCACTGCAGAGTGGAACATTACAGAGGTTCCGTTCCAAATGGATCCCTGCCAACTCATTGCAGAGGTTCCGTTCCAAATGGATCCCTGCCAACTCACTGCAGAGTGTAACATTACAGAGGTTCCCATCCCAAATGCATCCCTACCAACTCACTGCAGAGGTTCCGTCCCAAATGGATCCCTGCCAACTCACTGCAGAGGTTCCGTCCCAAATGGATCCCTGCCAACTCACTGCAGAGGTTCCGTCCCAAATGGAACCCTGCCAACTCACTGCAGAGTGGAAAAGAGGTTCCCATCCCAAATAGATCCCTACCAACTCACTGCAGAGTGGAACAGAGGTTCCGTCCCAAATGAATCCCTGCCAACTCACTGCAGAGGTTCTGTCCCAAATGGATCCCTACCAACTCACTGCAGAGGTTTTGTCCCAAATGGATCCCTGCTAACTCACTGCAGAGGTTCCGTCCCAAATGGATCCCTGCCAACTCACTGCAGAGGTTCCGTCCCAAATGGATCCCTACCAATTCACTGGAGAGGTTCCGTCCTAAATGGATCCCTACCAACTCACTGCAGAGGTTCCGTCCAAAATGGATCCCTGCCAACTCACTGCAGAGGTTCCGTCCCAAATGGATCCCTGCCAACTCACTGCAGAGGTTCCGTCCAAAATGGATCCCTGCCAACTCACTGCAGAGGTTCCGTCCCAAATGGATCCCTGCCAACTCACTGCAGAGGTTCCGTCCCAAATGGATCC
>NW_022262624.1:174441-179441 GCF_002021735.2 Oncorhynchus kisutch | reverse complement strand
CCTCCGTCTCCAAGGTGGCATAGCAGTTCAGACGTCTTTTGTCCTCGTCTTGTCGTGTCCTGTATATATATATATTTACAACTTTTTCACATACATTTTATTTTTATTTTCCATCAACTCATCTTCAAAACACTCTCCTGCAACCCGCCTCACCAATGTATATTTATAAAAAAGTATTATTTACCTCAGATCTGTAATCCTCCAAGAAGCTAGCCAGAAACTCCAAGAAGCTAGCCTGAAACTAGCCAGAAGCTAATCCAGAAGCTAGTTCAGAAGCTAGTTAGCTCCTTTACTGGCAAATCGTTAATATTCAGCTAACCACGGTTTGTGGTCATCAGCTATCCTTTAGCTCGAAAATCTATCGCCAGTTCTGTACGGCGCAGCGCGGCTCGGAACGGAACATACCGGACCAATTTTTCTCTCCATGTCCCTGGACATTCATACCCGGATCTCACAGCTAGCTAGCTGCTATCCGTGTGACCATCGGAGCTAGCAAGCTCCGTCAATCACTCCTGAGTTCCATCAATCACACCTGGGCTGCAGTCACCTATCCGGACCCGTTTTACTGCCTTCGCGGAGCCCCACCGGGCCTTCACAACTGGACTGCCGACGTTATCTACCCGAAGGAGTTATTCGGCCGGCTCCTCCGTCGCGACGTTACCTGAACGCCCATCTGCGGCCTGCTAACCGTTAGCTGTCTTACCGGCTGCTATCTGAATAGACAATCGGACAATTTTTTTATTATTATTTTTTTTAAATCATTTTTTAAATTATTATTATTATATTTTCTTCTTGGGCCTCTATAACTATATCTATTGTTTTTATTTTTGTTGTTGTTGTGTGATTTGGATTAATCCCCTCTACCACACGGAACCCCACTAATCTACTGACGGAACGTAAGGGGTGGCTAACAGACCTCCATCCTATGCTAGCTTGCTACCGATGCCCTGGCTAGCTGTCTAAATCACCAACCAACCTCTCCACTCACCGGACCCTTTTGATCACTCGACTAAGCATGCCTATCCTTAATGTCAATATGTCTTGTCCATTTCTGTTCTGGTTAGTGTTTATTGGCTTATTTCACTGTAGAGCCTCTAGTCCTGCTCACTATACCTTATCCAACCTATTAGTTCCACCACCCACACATGCAATGACATCTCCTGGTTTCAACGATGTTTCTAGAGACAATATCTCTCTCTTCATCACTCAATACCTAGGTTTACCTCCACTGTATTCACATCCTGCCATACATTTGTCTGTACATTATACCTTGATGCTATTTTATCGCCCCCAGAAACCTCCTTTTACTCTATGTTCCAGACGTTCTAGACGACCAATTCTCATAGCTTTTAGCCGTACCCTTATTCTACTCCTCCTATGTTCCTCTGGCGATGTAGAGGTGAATCCAGGCCCTGCAGTGCCTAGCTCCACTCCTATTCCCCAGGCGCTCTCTTTTGACGACTTCTGTAACCGTAATAGCCTTGGTTTCATGCATGTTAACATTAGAAGCCTCCTCCCTAAGTTTGTTCTATTCACTGCTTTAGCACACTCTGCCAACCCGGATGTTCTAGCTGTGTCTGAATCCTGGCTTAGGAAGACCACCAAAAATTCTGAAGTTTTAATTCCAAACTACAACATTTTCAGACAAGATAGAACTGCCAAAGGGGGCGGTGTTGCAATCTACTGCAAAGATAGCCTGCAGAGTTCTGTCCTACTATCCAGGTCTGTACCCAAACAATTTGAACTTCTACTTTTAAAAATCCACCTCTCTAAAAACAAGTCTCTCACCGTTGCCGCCTGCTATAGACCACCCTCTGCCCCCAGCTGTGCTCTGGACACCATATGTGAACTGATTGCCCCCCATCTATCTTCAGAGTTCGTGCTGCTAGGCGACCTAAACTGGAACATGCTTAACACCCCAGCCATCCTACAATCTAAACTTGATGCCCTCAATCTCACACAAATAATCAATGAACCTACCAGGTACCTCCCCAAAACCTTAAACACGGGCACCCTCATAGATATCATCCTAACCAACTTCCCCTCTAAATACACCTCTGCTGTCTTCAACCAAGATCTCAGCGATCACTGCCTCATTGCCTGCATCCGTAATGGGTCAGCGGTCAAACGACCTCCACTCATCACTGTAAAACGCTCCCTGAAACACTTCTGCGAGCAGGCCTTTCTAATCGACCTGGCCGGGGTATCCTGGAAGGATATTGATCTCATCCCGTCAGTAGAGGATGCCTGGATATTTTTTAAAAATGCCTTCCTAACCATCTTAAATAAACATGCCCCATTCAAGAAATTTAGAACCAGGAACAGATATAGCCCTTGGTTCTCCCCAGACCTGACTGCCCTTAACCAACACAAAAACATCCTATGGCGTTCTGCATTAGCATCGAACAGCCCCCGTGATATGCAGCTGTTCAGGGAAGCTAGAAATCATTATACACAGGCAGTTAGAAAAGCCAAGGCTAGCTTTTTCAAGCAGAAATTTGCTTCCTGCAACACTAACTCAAAAAAGTTCTGGGACACTGTAAAGTCCATGGAGAATAAGAACACCTCCTCCCAGCTGCCCACTGCACTGAAGATAGGAAACACTGTCACCACTGATAAATCCACCATAATTGAGAATTTCAATAAGCATTTTTCTACGGCTGGCCATGCTTTCCACCTGGCTACTCCTACCCCGGACAACAGCACTGCACCCCCAACAGCAACTCGCCCAAGCCTTCCCCATTTCTCCTTCTCCCAAATCCATTCAGCTGATGTTCTGAAAGAGCTGCAAAATCTGGACCCCTACAAATCAGCCGGGCTAGACAATCTGGACCCTTTCTTTCTAAAATTATCTGCCGAAATTGTTGCCACCCCTATTACTAGCCTGTTCAACCTCTCTTTCGTGTCGTCTGAGATTCCCAAAGATTGGAAAGCAGCTGCGGTCATCCCCCTCTTCAAAGGGGGGGACACTCTTGACCCAAACTGCTACAGACCTATATCTATCCTACCGTGCCTTTCTAAGGTCTTCGAAAGCCAAGTCAACAAACAGATTACCGACCATTTCGAATCTCACCATACCTTCTCTGCTATGCAATCTGGTTTCAGAGCTGGTCATGGGTGCACCTCAGCCACGCTCAAGGTCCTAAACGATATCTTAACCGCCATCGATAAGAAACATTACTGTGCAGCCGTATTCATTGATCTGGCCAAGGCTTTCGACTCTGTCAATCACCATATCCTCATCGGCAGACTCGACAGCCTTGGTTTCTCAAATGATTGCCTCGCCTGGTTCACCAACTACTTCTCTGATAGAGTTCAGTGTGTCAAGTCGGAGGGTCTGCTGTCCGGACCTCTGGCAGTCTCTATGGGGGTGCCACAGGGTTCAATTCTTGGACCGACTCTCTTCTCTGTATACATCAATGAGGTCGCTCTTGCTGCTGGTGAGTCCCTGATCCACCTCTACGCAGACGACACCATTCTGTATACTTCCGGCCCTTCTTTGGACACTGTGTTAACAACCCTCCAGGCAAGCTTCAATGCCATACAACTCTCCTTCCGTGGCCTCCAATTGCTCTTAAATACAAGTAAAACTAAATGCATGCTCTTCAACCGATCGCTACCTGCACCTACCCGCCTGTCCAACATCACTACTCTGGACGGCTCTGACTTAGAATACGTGGACAACTACAAATACTTAGGTGTCTGGTTAGACTGTAAACTCTCCTTCCAGACCCATATCAAACATCTCCAATCCAAAGTTAAATCTAGAATTGGCTTCCTATTTCGCAACAAAGCATCCTTCACTCATGCTGCCAAACATACCCTTGTAAAACTGACCATCCTACCAATCCTCGACTTTGGCGATGTCATTTACAAAATAGCCTCCAATACCCTACTCAACAAATTGGATGCAGTCTATCACAGTGCAATCCGTTTTATCACCAAAGCCCCATATACTACCCACCATTGCGACCTGTACGCTCTCGTTGGCTGGCCCTCGCTTCATACTCGTCGCCAAACCCACTGGCTCCATGTCATCTACAAGACCCTGCTAGGTAAAGTCCCCCCTTATCTCAGCTCGCTGGTCACCATAGCATCTCCCACCTGTAGCACACGCTCCAGCAGGTATATCTCTCTAGTCACCCCCAAGACCAATTCTTTCTTTGGCCGCCTCTCCTTCCAGTTCTCTGCTGCCAATGACTGGAACGAACTACAAAAATCTCTGAAACTGGAAACACTTATCTCCCTCACTAGCTTTAAGCACCAACTGTCAGAGCAGCTCACAGATTACTGCACCTGTACATAGCCCACCTAAAATTTAGCCCAAACAACTACCTCTTTCCCAACTGTATTTAATTTTTATTTATTTATTTATTTTGCTCCTTTGCACCCCATTATTTTTTTATTTCTACTTTGCACATTCTTCCATTGCAAAACTACCATTCCAGTATTTTACTTGCTATATTGTATTTACTTTGCCATCATGGCCTTTTTTTGCCTTTACCTCCCTTCTCACCTCATTTGCTCACATTGTATATAGACTTGTTTATACTGCATTATTGACTGTATG
Organism: Oncorhynchus kisutch; assembly: GCF_002021735.2. NCBI lineage: Eukaryota > Metazoa > Chordata > Actinopteri > Salmoniformes > Salmonidae > Oncorhynchus > Oncorhynchus kisutch. Next base: position 174,871 of record NW_022262624.1, on the reverse strand, counting down.
TTTGTTTTTACTCCATGTGTAACTCTGTGTCGTTTTATCTGTCGAACTGCTTTGCTTTATCTTGGCCAGGTCGCAATTGTAAATGAGAACTTGTTCTCAACTTGCCTACCTGGTTAAATAAAGGTAAAATAAAAATAAAAATAAAATAAATATAGTGTATAGTGTATAGTATACATCCTACCCCTACATATAGTGTATAGTATACATCCTACCCCTACATATAGTGTATAGTATACACCCTACCCCTACATATAGTGTATAGTATACATCCTACCCCTACATATAGTGTATAGTATACACCCTACCCCTACATATAGTGTATAGTGTATAGTATACACCCTACCCCTACATATAGTGTATAGTGTATAGTATACACCCTACCCCTACATATAGTGTATAGTGTATAGTATACATCCTACCCCTACATATA
>NW_022262624.1:136941-169441 GCF_002021735.2 Oncorhynchus kisutch | reverse complement strand
AGAAGAAGGCTGGCGTTTTACGTGCTCCTTATCCAAGGTCTGTTGGACAAGATGGCGCCCGAGAAGAAGGCTGGCGTTTTAACCCGTTCCTTATCCAAGGTCTGTTGGACAAGATGGCGCCCGAGAAGAAGGCTGGCGTTTTACGTGCTCCTTATCCAAGGTCTGTTGGACAAGATGGCGCCCGAGAAGAAGGCTGGCGTTTTAAGGTGTTCCTTATCCAAGGTCTGTTGGACAAGATGGCGCCCGAGAAGAAGGCTGGCGTTTTAAGGTGTTCCTTATCCAAGGTCTGTTGGACAAGATGGCGCCCGAGAAGAAGGCTGGCGTTTTACGTGCTCCTTATCCAAGGTCTGTTGGACAAGATGGCGCCCGAGAAGAAGGCTGGCATTTTAAGGTGTTCCTTATCCAAGGTCTGTTGGACAAGATGGCGCCCGAGAAGAAGGCTGGCGTTTTAAGGTGTTCCTTATCCAAGGTCTGTTGGACAAGATGGCGCCCGAGAAGAAGGCTGGCGTTTTAAGGTGTTCCTTATCCAAGGTCTGTTGGACAAGATGGCGCCCGAGAAGAAGGCTGGCGTTTTACGTGCTCCTTATCCAAGGTCTGTTGGACAAGATGGCGCCCGAGAAGAAGGCTGGCGATTTAAGGTGTTCCTTATCCAAGGTCTGTTGGACAAGATGGCGCCCGAGAAGAAGGCTGGCGTTTTACGTGCTCCTTATCCAAGGTCTGTTGGACAAGATGGCGCCCGAGAAGAAGGCTGAAGTGTTAACGTGGTCCTTATCCAAGGTCTGTTGGACAAGATGGCGCCCGAGAAGAAGGCTGGCGTTTTAAAACACGTTCCTTTATCCAAGTGTGGGTAATTTTGTACGTTTCATTGCGTTGTTTGTAACTAGTTTTTTTTTAACTTATTTTGCACATAATGTTGCTGCTACCGTCACTTTTGACCGAAAAATAACTTCTGGACATCAGAACTGTGATTACTCAACATGATTTGGCAGAATCGTTTTTCTTTCCTTTAACAAGTTTGACGAGACTGACGTGAATGTCATTCTGCTTTCCCGGGAACAGGCCCAGATCACCGTCATTTGCGTGAAGAGAAGGCAGAGAAATAGGGTCCGGAGGGCGGGCTGCCTTCTGAGAATTTGTAGGCGATCGAATAAACCCCCACTGCCTTCCTTTCTGCTAGCAAACGTGCAATCTTTGGGAGATAAAATCGATGAACGGGACAGTCAAAACTGTAACATCTTATGCTTCTCGGAGTCGTGGCTGAACAACGACATTATCAACATACAGCTGGTGTTACGGCTTTCTTCCGTTGAAGGAGAGTCGGACCAAAATGCAGCGTGGTTAAATCGAGACATCTTTAATAACGATGAAAACGAACAATAAAAAACAACCAAACGGAAAATGTGAAAACCTATACAGCCTGTCTGGTGACAACTAACACAGAGACAGGAACAATCACCCACAAACACACAGTGAAACCCAGGCTACCTAAATATGGTTCCCAATCAGAGACAACGAGAATCACCTGACTCTGATTGAGAACCGCCTCAGGCAGCCATAGACTCTGCTAGAAAACCCCACTAAGCCACAATCCCAAAACCTATGAAAAACCCCCATACAACAACACAACACAAAATAACCCCATGTCACACACTGGCCTGACCAAATATATAAAGAAAACACAAAATACTAAGACCAGGGCGTGACAGCTGGCTGGTTATCCTCTCTGGCGCAGGCGTGCTGCTAGTGACCTCGACAACATCCGGTGAAATTGCAGAGTGCCAAATTCAAAATACAGAAATAAAGATTCATAAAAATAACAAGTGTTATACATCGGCTTAAAGATTAACTTCTTGTTAATCCAGCCGCTTTCTCAGATTTCAAAAAGGCTTTACGGCGAAAGCACACCATGCGATTATCTGAGGACAGTGCTCCGCCTACAAAAGCATACAAACATTTTCCAACCAAGTAGAGGAGTCACGAAAGTCAGAAATAGCGATAAAATGAATCACTTACCTTTGGAAGATCTTCATCTGGTTGCAGTCACAAGAGTCCCAGCTACACAATAAATGTTTGTTTTGTTCGATAAAGTCCCTCTTTATATCCCAAAAACTCAGTTTTGTTGGCTCGTTTTGTTCAGTAATCCACTGGCTCAAAGCAGGTCAAAACATGCAGACAAATACATCCTAATAGTACCGGTAAGGTTTGTCGAAACATGTCAAACGATGTTTATAATTAATCCTCAGGTTGTCAATTTTCTAAATAATCAATAATATTTCAACCGGACAACAGCGTTTCAATAGAAAGGGAAAAGAACGAGGGGTGCGCTCACTGTCACGCAAACCAGCACTGCATGCTTCCCCAGTCCCCTGACAGAAAGGTCTCAATCTTCTTAGTTTTTCAGAACACACGCCTGAAACAATGTCTAAAGACTGTTGACATCTAGTGGTAGCCATAGGAACTGCAATCTGGGTCCTAACCCATTAGATACTCAACAGGCATTCAATTGAAAACCACCCACATTTAAAAAAATCCCACTTCCTGGATGGATTTTCCTCAGGTTTTCGCCTGCCATATCAGTTCTGTTATTCTCACAGACAATATTTTAACAGTTTTGGAAACTTTAGAGTTTTTTTCTATCCAACTCTACCAATTATATGCATATCCTATATGCTTCTGGGCCTGAGTAACAGGCAGTTTACTTTGGGCACGCTTGTCATCCAGACGTCAAAATACGGCCCCCTAGCCCAAAGAGGTTTTAAACGCTGTATCGGCTGGATAGAACAGCGGAGTCTGGTAAGACTCATTACACCGAAAACTTCCTGTGGACGATGCTGTCCTAGTAAGGGTTGATACAAAGCTGTTGTAGCAAGGGTTGATACAATGCTGTCCTAGGTAGATTAATACAATGCTGTCCTAGGTAGATTAACACAATGCTGTCCTAGGTAGATTAACACAATCCTGTCCTAGGTAGGGTTGATACAATGCTGTCCTAGGTAGATTAATACAATGCTGTCCTAGGTAGATTAACACAATGCTGTCCTAGGTAGATTAACACAATCCTGTCCTAGGTAGATTGATACAATGCTGTCCTAGGTAGATTAACACAATGCTGTCCTAGGTAGGGTTGATACAATGCTGTCCTAGGTAGATTAATACAATGCTGTCCTAGGTAGATTAACACAATGCTGTCCTAGATAGGGTTGATACAATGCTGTCCTAGGTAGATTAACACAATGCTGTCCTAGGTAGATTAACACCATGCTGTCCTAGGTAGGGTTGATACAATGCTGTCCTAGGCAGGGTTGACACAATGCTGTCCTAGGTAGATTAACACAATGCTGTCCTAGGTAGGGTTGATACAATGCTGTCCTAGGTAGGGTTGATACAATGCTGTCCTAGGTAGGGTTGATACAATGCTGTCCTAGGTAGATTAACACCATGCTGTCCTAGGTAGGGTTGATACAATGCTGTCCTAGGTAGGGTTGATACAATGCTGTCCTAGGTAGATTAACACAATGCTGTCCTAGGTAGATCAAGACAATGCTGCCCTAGGTAGGGTACGAATGCTTCTCCAACCTTTCTACTGTTGAGTTATTGTTGTGGTGGATGTTGTTATTTATCTTTCATCACACCAACACAAGGGCATGCTATTAATGTAAGCAAATTAGGCAAATTTATGCTGATCTGAGTTACGCAAACCGCGATTCTAGGAAGGTCAGCGTGCTGAAAACATCGCATAAGTAACTAGAGAAGCAAGATCATTCTCATTTGGAGAAAAAAAATCCCAACTTCGGCCCAATTGACACCCTATTCCCTATACAGTAGGGCCAGAGCCCTATGGACCCTGGTCAACAGACGTGCACTAGGTAGGGAACAGGGTACCATACGGGACGCAGGGGTTTGTCTCACATTACTAAAGATAATTATACGTTGGTCTCTACACTCCTCCATGTTTCCAAGGCGATCAAGGCCTGCAATTGATTGTGTTTGTCCTTGATGTTAACAGCCTAGCGGTTATGATAATAGGGGATTTTTTTTTTATCATGGTCAGAGAATAAGTAATAAAGCTAACTTGCGTAATATCTTCCTATCGATACAGCAGTAGTAGTCAGATCAAACTCCTACGGTGGAAGTTGGTTTTGTTAAACTTGCATCCTTGAAGTAATTTGAGGCAGTTTGCAACAAACAAAAATAATGTGTAAAATTTCAATCTTCTTGCATTTATTCCTTTTGGAAGTTGTGTTGTGATTTGGGTAGCTAAGAGTGAGGTGATTCAGATTAGAAATACAGAACTATACAGCTAACCTCGTGAACCTGAATACTTCCATTCCCCCATATACAGCTAACCTCCTGAACCTGAACCTGAATACTTCCATTCCCTCAGATAGGGCTAACCTCCTGAACCTGAACCTGAACCTGAACCTGAACCTGAATACTTCCATCCCCCAGATACAGCTAACCTCCTGAACCTGAACCTGAATACTTCCATTCTCCCAGATACAGCTAACCTCCTGAACCTGAACCTGAATACTTCCATTCCCCCAGATACAGATAACCTCCTGAACCTGAACCTGAACACTTCCATTCTCCCAGATACAGATAACCTCCTGAACCTGAACCTGAATACTTCCATTCTCCCAGATACAGCTAACCTCCTGAACCTGAACCTGAATACTTCCATTCCCCCAGATACAGCTAACCTCCTGAACCTGAACCTGAATACTTCCATTCCCCCAGATACAGATAACCTCCTGAACCTGAACCTGAACACTTCCATTCCCCCAGATACAGCTAACCTCCTGAACCTGAACCTGAACCTGAATACTTCCATTCCCCCAGATACAGCTAACCTCCTGAACCTGGCCCTGAATACTTCCATTCCCCCAGATACAGATAACCTCCTGAACCTGAATATTTCCATTCCCCCAGATACAGCTAACCTCCTGAACCTGAACCTGAACCTGAATACTTCCATTCCCCCAGATACAGCTAACCTCCTGAACCTGAACCTGAATACTTCTATTCTCCCAGATACAGCTAACCTCCTGAACCTGAACCTGAATACTTCCATTCCCCCAGATACAGTTAACCTCCTGAACCTGAACCTGAATACTTCCATTCCCCCAGATACAGCTAACCTCCTGAACCTGAACCTGAATACTTCCATTCCCCCATATACAGCTAACCTCCTGAACCTGAACCTGAATACTTCCATAACCCAGATACAGCTAACCTCCTGAACCTGAACCTGAACCTGAATACTTCCATTCCCCCAGATACAGCTAACCTCCTGAACCTGAACCTGAATACTTCCATTCCCCCAGATACAGATAACCTCCTGAACCTGAACCTGAACCTGAATACTTCCATTCCCCCAGATACAGCTAACCTCCTGAACCTGAACCTGAATCCTTCCATTCCCCCAGATACAGATAACCTCCTGAACCTGAACCTGAATACTTCCATTCCCACAGATGCAGCTAACCTCCTGAACCTGAACCTGAACCTGAATACTTCCATTCCCCCAGATACAGCTAACCTCCTGAACCTGAACCTGAATCCTTCCATTCCCCCAGATGCAGCTAACCTCCTGAACCTGAACCTGAACCTGAATCCTTCCATTCCCCCAGATACAGATAACCTCCTGAACCTGAACCTGAATACTTCCATTCCCCCAGATACAGCTAACCTCCTGAACCTGAACCTGAACCTGAATCCTTCCATTCCCCCAGATACGCTTTGAGGACAATACAGTGCCACTGACACGGCCTGCAACGAAAACATGCGGTCTCTCCTTCACTGCAGCCGAAGTGAGTAAGACATTTAAACGTGTTAACCCTCGCAAGGCTGCAGGCCCAGACGGCATCCCCAGCCGCGCCCTCAGAGCATGCGCAGACCAGCTGGCCGGTGTGTTTACGGACATATTCAACCAATCCCTATACCAGTCTGCTGTTCCCACATGCTTCAAGAGGGCCACCATTGTTCCTGTTCCCAAGAAAGCTAAGGTAACTGAGCTAAACGACTACCGCCCCGTAGCACTCACATCCGTCATCATGAAGTGCTTTGAGAGACTAGTCAAGGACCATATCACCTCCACCCTACCTGACACCCTTGACCCACTCCAATTTGCTTACCGCCCAAATAGGTCCACAGACGATGCAATCTCAACCACACTGCACACTGCCCTAACCCATCTGGACAAGAGGAATACCTATGTGAGAATGCTGTTCATCGACTACAGCTCGGCATTCAACACCATAGTACCCTCCAAGCTCGTCATCAAGCTCGAGACCCTGGGTCTCGACCCCGCCCTGTGCAACTGGGTACTGGACTTCCTGACGGGCCGCCCCCAGGTGGTGAGGGTAGGCAACAACATCTCCTCCCCGCTGATCCTCAACACTGGGGCCCCACAAGGGTGCGTTCTGAGCCCTCTCCTGTACTCCCTGTTCACCCACGACTGCGTGGCCACGCACGCCTCCAACTCAATCATCAAGTTTGCGGACGACACAACAGTGGTAGGCTTGATTACCAACAACGACGAGACGGCCTACAGGGAGGAGGTGAGGGCCCTCGGAGTGTGGTGTCAGGAAAATAACCTCACACTCAACGTCAACAAAACTAAGGAGATGATTGTGGACTTCAGGAAACAGCAGAGGGAACACCCCCCCATCCACATCGATGGAACAGTAGTGGAGAGGGTAGCAAGTTTTAAGTTCCTCGGCATACACATCACAGACAAACTGAATTGGTCCACTCACACAGACAGCATCGTGAGGAAGGCGCAGCAGCGCCTCTTCAACCTCAGGAGGCTGAAGAAATTCGGCTTGTCACCAAAAGCACTCACAAACTTCTACAGATGCACAATCGAGAGCATCCTGGCGGGCTGTATCACCGCCTGGTATGGCAACTGCACCGCCCTCAACCGTAAGGCTCTCCAGAGGGTAGTGAGGTCTGCACAACGCATCACCGGGGGCAAACTACCTGCCCTCCAGGACACCTACACCACCCGATGCTACAGGAAGGCCATAAAGATCATCAAGGACATCAACCACCCGAGCCACTGCCTGTTCACCCCGCTGTCATCCAGAAGGCGAGGTCAGTACAGGTGCATCAAAGCTGGGACCGAGAGACTGAAAAACAGCTTCTATCTCAAGGCCATCAGACTGTTAAACAGCCACCACTAACATTGAGTGGCTACTGCCAACACACTGTCAATGCCACTGACTCTACTCCAGCCACTTTAATCATGGGAATTGATGGGAAATGATGTAAATATATCACTAGCCACTTTAAACAATGCTACCTTATATAATGTTACTTACCCTACATTATTCATCTCATATGCATACGTAGATACTGTACTCTATATCATCGACTGCATCCTTATGTAATACATGTATCACTAGCCACTTTAACTATGCCACTTGGTTTACATACTCATCTCATATGTATATACTGTACTCGATATCATCTACTGTATCTTGCCTATGCTGCTCTGTACCATCACTCATTCATATATCTTTATGTACATATTCTTTATCCCCTTACACTGTGTATAAGACAGAAGTTTTTTTTGGAATTGTTAGTTAGATCACTTGTTCGTTATTACTGCATTGTCGGAACTAGAAGCACAAGCATTTCGCTACACTCGCATTAACATCTGCTAACCATGTGTATGTGACAAATAAATTTGATTTGATTTGATTTGATTTGATTTGATTTGATACACATTGAGGAACCTCAGTAAACACATCCTCTAATTGTCTCAGTTTAATTGCTACTTGTTATTCCCAGATAGTTTAACTGTGGATGTCTTGACGCGACAGTTACTATAGCAGAGCTTCACTGTTTGACAGCAGATTTCAAAGGAGTCAAACGGATCCAAAGACAAAATAAGATGACTGCTGTCTCGGGCTTCTCTTTTTCACCAGCTTCTCTCTCTCTTCTTTCCTTCCCTTGCTTTATTCATATTTCTACACTTGTTTTAATAAAGACTTCCCCAAGAGAGGTCCATTGAGGAAGAAGGGCTCATTTCTCACACATACACACACACACAAACACTGTCTTGTCACTTTGTGAGGCTGCTGATGTGACAGAGTCGTCCCGGGACTGTGGTGACTGTCAGAGCAGTGCTGCTTAGTTCAGCTCTCACACACTCACACACACATACACACACACACACACACACACACACACAGACACACACACACACACACACAGAGACACAGAGACACAGACACAGACACAGACACACACACACACACACACACACACACTCGCACACACACACACACACACACACAAACACACACACACACACACACACACATAAACACACACACACACACTCTCACAAATACACATACACGCACACACACACACACACACACACACTCGCACACACACACATACACACACACACCCACACTCACACAGACAGCACCAAGCCTCTGCTCAATCTCCATCGGGGTTTGACTGGATAAAAAGGAGATCGCGGCGCACAGCAACTTTTTCTCACAAAAAAAAAAAAAATCTTCAAAGGAGATGTAGGAAAAGGTTGAGTTTTAAAAGGAGTTTTACGCTGAGCTCAGTGGTTTAGTTCTTCACAGGAGGCACTGTGTGCTGGAACGTTGTCGGTTCTCCAGGGTTCTAGATGACTTGCTCCTAGTAGAACCGCGTACCGGAGCAACAGTTTGAATACAGAATAATATCAGGTTCACGTCGTGTTGTTGTGGCAGTCATTTATATACTGTATCGCAGTAAGGGTTTAAAGTGCTGATTCTCAGACTCAAACAAACAGGTGAGATGTATCTATTTTCATATTATTATTATTATTATGAGAAGCAACATAGATTTAAAAATACAAAAGGAAAGATATAGAGAGCTAGTCATTAATACCCCCTAGATGATCATAGTGACACTAGTCATTAATACCCTCTAGATGATCATACGGACACTAGTCATTAATACCCTCTAGATGATCATACGGGAACTAGTCATTAATACCCTCTAGATGATCATACGGACACTAGTCATTAATACCCTCTAGATGATCATACGGACACTAGTCATTAATACCCTCTAGATGATCATACTGACACTAGTCATTTATACCCCCTAGATGATCATACTGACACTAGTCATTTATACCCCCTAGATGATCATACTGGCACTAGTCATTAATACCCTCTAGATGATCATACTGACACTAGTCATTAATACCCTCTAGATGATCATACTGACACTAGTCATTAATACCCTCTAGATGATCATACTGACACTAGTCATTTATACCCCCTAGATGATCATACTGACACTAGTCATTTATACCCCCTAGATGATCATACTGACACTAGTCATTAATACCCTCTAGATGATCATACTGACACTAGTCATTAATACCCTCTAGATGATCATACTGACACTAGTCATTAATACCCTCTAGATGATCATACTGACACTAGTCATTAATACCCTCTAGATGATCATACTGACACTAGTCATTAATACCCTCTAGATGATCATAGTGACACTAGTCATTAATACCCTCTAGATGATCATACTGACACTAGTCATTAATACCCTCTAGATGATCATACTGACACTAGTCATTAATACCCTCTAGATGATCATACTGACACTAGTCATTAATACCCTCTAGATGATCATACTGACACTAGTCATTAATACCCTCTAGATGATCATACTGACACTAGTCATTAATACCCTCTAGATGATCATACTGACACTAGTCATTAATACCCTCTAGATGATCATACTGACACTAGTCATTAATACCCTCTAGATGATCATACGGACACTAGTCATTAATACCCTCTAGATGATCATACTGACACTAGTCAGTAATATCCTCTAGATGATCATACTGACACTAGTCATTAATACCCTCTAGATGATCATACTGACACTAGTCATTAATACCCCCTAGATGATCATACTGACACTAGTCATTAATACCCTCTAGATGATCATACGGACACTAGTCATTAATACCCTCTAGATGATCATACTGACACTAGTCATTAATACCCCCTAGATGATCATACTGACACTAGTCAGTAATATCCTCTAGATGATCATACTGACACTAGTCATTAATACCCTCTAGATGATCATACGGACACTAGTCATTAATACCCCCTAGATGATCATACTGACACTAGTCATTAATACCCTCTAGATGATCATACGGACACTAGTCATTAATACCCTCTAGATGATCATACTGACACTAGTCATTAATACCCCCTAGATGATCATACTGACACTAGTCATTAATACCCCCTAGATGATCATACTGACACTAGTCATTAATACCCCCTAGATGATCATACTGACACTAGTCATTAATACCCCCTAGATGATCATACTGACACTAGTCATTAATACCCCCTAGATGATCATACTGACACTAGTCATTAATACCCCCTAGATGATCATACTGACACTAGTCATTAATACCCCCTAGATGATCATACTGACACTAGTCATTAATACCCCCTAGATGATCATACTGACACTAGTCATTAATACCCTCAAGATGATCATACTGACACTAGTCATTAATACCCTCTAGATGATCATACTGACACTAGTCATTAATACCCCCTAGATGATCATACTGACACTAGTCATTAATACCCCCTAGATGATCATACTGACACTAGTCATTAATACCCCCTAGATGATCATCAAGGGATCATAGTGACACTAGTCATTAATACCCTCTAGATGATCATCAAGGGATCATAGTGACACTAGTCATTAATACCCTCTAGATGATCATCAAGGGATCATAGTGACACTAGTCATTAATACCCTCTAGATGATCATCAAGGGATCATAGTGACACTAGTCATTAATACCCTCTAGATGATCATCAAGGGATCATAGTGACACTAGTCATTAATACCCTCTAGATGATCATCAACATGGGGCAGGGATCATACTGACATTAGTCATTAATACCCCCTAGATGATCATACTGACACTAGTCATTAATACCCTCTAGATGATCATACTGACACTAGTCATTAATACCCTCTAGATGATCATACTGGCACTAGTCATTAATACCCTCTAGATGATCATACTGACACTAGTCATTAATACCCTCTAGATGATCATACTGACACTAGTCATTAATACCCTCTAGATGATCATACTGACACTAGTCATTAATACCCTCTAGATGATCATACTGACACTAGTCATTAATACCCTCTAGATGATCATACTGACACTAGTCATTAATACCCTCTAGATGATCATACTGACACTAGTCATTAATACCCTCTAGATGATCATACTGACACTAGTCATTAATACCCTCTAGATGATCATACTGACACTAGTCATTAATACCCTCTAGATGATCATACTGACACTAGTCATTAATACCCTCTAGATGATCATACTGCCACTAGTCATTAATACCCTCTAGATGATCATACTGACACTAGTCATTAATACCCTCTAGATGATCATCAGGGGATCATACTGATACTAGTCAGTAATACCCCCTAGATGATCATACTGACACTAGTCATTAATACCCTCTAGATGATCATACTGACACTAGTCATTAATACCCTCTAGATGATCATCAGAGGATCATACTGACACTAGTCATTAATACCCTCTAGATGATCATTCGGACACTAGTCATTAATACCCTCTAGATGATCATACGGGAACTAGTCATTAATACCCTCTAGATGATCATACGGACACTAGTCATTAATACCCTCTAGATGATCATACGGACACTAGTCATTAATACCCTCTAGATGATCATACTGACACTAGTCATTTATACCCCCTAGATGATCATACTGACACTAGTCATTTATACCCCCTAGATGATCATACTGACACTAGTCATTAATACCCTCTAGATGATCATACTGACACTAGTCATTAATACCCTCTAGATGATCATACTGACACTAGTCATTAATACCCTCTAGATGATCATACTGACACTAGTCATTTATACCCCCTAGATGATCATACTGACACTAGTCATTTATACCCCCTAGATGATCATACTGACACTAGTCATTTATACCCCCTAGATGATCATACTGACACTAGTCATTAATACCCTCTAGATGATCATACTGACACTAGTCATTTATACCCCCTAGATGATCATACTGACACTAGTCATTTATACCCCCTAGATGATCATACTGACACTAGTCATTAATACCCTCTAGATGATCATACTGACACTAGTCATTAATACCCTCTAGATGATCATACTGACACTAGTCATTAATACCCTCTAGATGATCATACTGACACTAGTCATTAATACCCTCTAGATGATCATACTGACACTAGTCATTAATACCCTCTAGATGATCATACTGACACTAGTCATTAATACCCTCTAGATGATCATACTGACACTAGTCATTAATACCCTCTAGATGATCATACTGACACTAGTCATTAATACCCTCTAGATGATCATACGGACACTAGTCATTAATACCCTCTAGATGATCATACTGACACTAGTCAGTAATATCCTCTAGATGATCATACTGACACTAGTCATTAATACCCTCTAGATGATCATACTGACACTAGTCATTAATACCCCCTAGATGATCATACTGTCACTAGTCATTAATACCCTCTAGATGATCATACGGACACTAGTCATTAATACCCTCTAGATGATCATACTGACACTAGTCATTAATACCCCCTAGATGATCATACTGACACTAGTCATTAATACCCCCTAGATGATCATACTGACACTAGTCATTAATACCCCTTAGATGATCATACTGACACTAGTCATTAATACCCCCTAGATGATCATACTGACACTAGTCATTAATACCCCCTAGATGATCATACTGACACTAGTCATTAATACCCCCTAGATGATCATACTGACACTAGTCATTAATACCCTCAAGATGATCATACTGGCACTAGTCATTAATACCCTCTAGATGATCATACTGACACTAGTCATTAATACCCCCTAGATGATCATACTGACACTAGTCATTAATACCCCCTAGATGATCATACTGACACTAGTCATTAATACCCCCTAGATGATCATACTGACACTAGTCATTAATACCCCCTAGATGATCATCAAGGGATCATAGTGACACTAGTCATTAATACCCTCTAGATGATCATCAAGGGATCATAGTGACACTAGTCATTAATACCCTCTAGATGATCATCAAGGGATCATAGTGACACTAGTCATTAATACCCTCTAGATGATCATCAAGGGATCATAGTGACACTAGTCATTAATACCCTCTAGATGATCATCAAGGGATCATAGTGACACTAGTCATTAATACCCTCTAGATGATCATCAACATGGGGCAGGGATCATACTGACATTAGTCATTAATACCCCCTAGATGATCATACTGACACTAGTCATTAATACCCTCTAGATGATCATACTGGCACTAGTCATTAATACCCTCTAGATGATCATACTGACACTAGTCATTAATACCCTCTAGATGATCATACTGACACTAGTCATTAATACCCTCTAGATGATCATACTGACACTAGTCATTAATACCCTCTAGATGATCATACTGACACTAGTCATTAATACCCTCTAGATGATCATACTGACACTAGTCATTAATACCCTCTAGATGATCATACTGACACTAGTCATTAATACCCTCTAGATGATCATACTGACACTAGTCATTAATACCCTCTAGATGATCATACTGACACTAGTCATTAATACCCCCTAGATGATCATACTGACACTAGTCATTAATACCCCCTAGATGATCATACTGACACTAGTCATTAATACCCCCTAGATGATCATCAAGGGATCATAGTGACACTAGTCATTAATACCCTCTAGATGATCATCAAGGGATCATAGTGACACTAGTCATTAATACCCTCTAGATGATCATCAAGGGATCATAGTGACACTAGTCATTAATACCCTCTAGATGATCATCAAGGGATCATAGTGACACTAGTCATTAATACCCTCTAGATGATCATCAAGGGATCATAGTGACACTAGTCATTAATACCCTCTAGATGATCATCAACATGGGGCAGGGATCATACTGACATTAGTCATTAATACCCCCTAGATGATCATACTGACACTAGTCATTAATACCCTCTAGATGATCATACTGACACTAGTCATTAATACCCTCTAGATGATCATACTGGCACTAGTCATTAATACCCTCTAGATGATCATACTGACACTAGTCATTAATACCCTCTAGATGATCATACTGACACTAGTCATTAATACCCTCTAGATGATCATACTGACACTAGTCATTAATACCCTCTAGATGATCATACTGACACTAGTCATTAATACCCTCTAGATGATCATACTGACACTAGTCATTAATACCCTCTAGATGATCATACTGACACTAGTCATTAATACCCTCTAGATGATCATACTGACACTAGTCATTAATACCCTCTAGATGATCATACTGACACTAGTCATTAATACCCTCTAGATGATCATCAGGGGATCATACTGACACTAGTCAGTAATACCCCCTAGATGATCATACTGACACTAGTCATTAATACCCTCCTGATGATCATACTGACACTAGTCATTAATACCCCCTAGATGATCATACTGACACTAGTCATTAATACCCCCTAGATGATCATACTGACACTAGTCATTAATACCCTCTAGATGATCATACTGACACTAGTCAATAATACCCTCTAGATGATCATACTGACACTAGTCATTAATACCCTCTAGATGATCATACTGACACTAGTCATTAATACCCTCTAGATGATCATCAGATGATCATACTGACACTAGTCAGTAATACCCCTAGATGATCATACTGACACTAGTCATTAATACCCTCTAGATGATCATACTGACACTAGTCATTTATACCCCCTAGATGATCATACTGACACTAGTCATTTATACCCCCTAGATGATCATACTGACACTAGTCATTAATACCCTCTAGATGATCATACTGACACTAGTCATTAATACCCTCTAGATGATCATACTGACACTAGTCATTAATACCCCCAAGATGATCATACTGACACTAGTCATTAATACCCCCTAGATGATCATACTGACACTAGTCATTAATACCCCCTAGATGATCATACTGACACTAGTCATTAATACCCCCTAGATGATCATCAAGGGATCATAGTGACACTAGTCATGAATACCCTCTAGATGATCATCAAGGGATCATAGTGACACTAGTCATTAATACCCCCTAGATGATCATCAAGGGATCATAGTGACACTAGTCATTAATACCCTCTAGATGATCATCAAGGGATCATAGTGACACTAGTCATTAATACCCTCTAGATGATCATCAAGGGATCATAGTGACACTAGTCATTAATACCCTCTAGATGATCATCAAGGGATCATAGTGACACTAGTCATTAATACCCTCTAGATGATCATCAAGGGATAATAGTGACACTAGTCATTAATACCCTCTAGATGATCATCAAGGGATCATAGTGACACTAGTCATTAATACCCTCTAGATGATCATCAACATGGGGCAGGGATCATACTGACACTAGTCATTAATACCCCCTAGATGATCATACTGACACTAGTCATTAATACCCTCTAGATGATCATACTGATACTAGTCATTAATACCCTCTAGATGATCATACTGACACCAGTCATTAATACCCTCTAGATGATCATACTGACACTAGTCATTAATACCCTCTAGATGATCATACTGACACTAGTCATTAATACCCTCTAGATGATCATACTGACACTAGTCATTAATACCCTCTAGATGATCATCAGGGGATCATACTGACACTAGTCATTAATACCCTCTAGATGATCATCAAGGGATCATAGTGACACTAGTCATTAATACCCTCTAGATGATCATCAAGGGATCATAGTGACACTAGTCATTAATACCCTCTAGATGATCATCAAGGGATCATAGTGACACTAGTCATTAATACCCTCTAGATGATCATCAAGGGATCATAGTGACACTAGTCATTAATACCCTCTAGATGATCATACGGACACTAGTCATTAATACCCTCTAGATGATCATACTGACACTAGTCATTAATACCCCCTAGATGATCATACTGACACTAGTCATTAATACCCCCTAGATGATCATACTGACACTAGTCATTAATACCCCCTAGATGATCATACTGACACTAGTCATTAATACCCCCTAGATGATCATACTGACACTAGTCATTAATACCCCCTAGATGATCATACTGACACTAGTCATTAATACCCCCTAGATGATCATACTGACACTAGTCATTAATAGCCCCTAGATGATCATACTGACACTAGTCATTAATACCCCCTAGATGATCATACTGACACTAGTCATTAATACCCTCAAGATGATCATACTGGCACTAGTCATTAATACCCTCTAGATGATCATACTGACACTAGTCATTAATACCCCCTAGATGATCATACTGACACTAGTCATTAATACCCCCTAGATGATCATACTGTCACTAGTCATTAATACCCCATAGATGATCATACTGACACTAGTCATTAATACCCCCTAGATGATCATCAAGGGATCATAGTGACACTAGTCATTAATACCCTCTAGATGATCATCAAGGGATCATAGTGACACTAGTCATTAATACCCTCTAGATGATCATCAAGGGATCATAGTGACACTAGTCATTAATACCCTCTAGATGATCATCAAGGGATCATAGTGACACTAGTCATTAATACCCTCTAGATGATCATCAAGGGATCATAGTGACACTAGTCATTAATACCCTCTAGATGATCATCAACATGGGGCAGGGATCATACTGACATTAGTCATTAATACCCCCTAGATGATCATACTGACACTAGTCATTAATACCCTCTAGATGATCATACTGACACTAGTCATTAATACCCTCTAGATGATCATACTGGCACTAGTCATTAATACCCTCTAGATGATCATACTGACACTAGTCATTAATACCCTCTAGATGATCATACTGACACTAGTCATTAATACCCTCTAGATGATCATACTGACACTAGTCATTAATACCCTCTAGATGATCATACTGACACTAGTCATTAATACCCTCTAGAGGATCATACTGACACTAGTCATTAATACCCTCTAGATGATCATACTGACACTAGTCATTAATACCCTCTAGATGATCATACTGACACTAGTCATTAATACCCTCTAGATGATCATCAGGGGATCATACTGACACTAGTCAGTAATACCCCCTAGATGATCATACTGACACTAGTCATTAATACCCTCCTGATGATCATACTGACACTAGTCATTAATACCCCCTAGATGATCATACTGACACTAGTCATTAATACCCCCTAGATGATCATACTGACACTAGTCATTAATACCCTCTAGATGATCATACTGACACTAGTCAATAATACCCTCTAGATGATCATACTGACACTAGTCATTAATACCCTCTAGATGATCATACTGACACTAGTCATTAATACCCTCTAGATGATCATCAGAGGATCATACTGACACTAGTCAGTAATACCCCTAGATGATCATACTGACACTAGTCATTAATACCCTCTAGATGATCATACTGACACTAGTCATTAATACCCCCTAGATGATCATACTGACACTAGTCATTTATACCCCCTAAATGATCATACTGACACTAGTCATTTATACCCCCTAGATGATCATACTGACACTAGTCATTAATACCCTCTAGATGATCATACTGACACTAGTCATTAATACCCTCTAGATGATCATACTGACACTAGTCATTAATACCCCCAAGATGATCATACTGACACTAGTCATTAATACCCCCTAGATGATCATACTGACACTAGTCATTAATACCCCCTAGATGATCATACTGACACTAGTCATTAATACCCCCTAGATGATCATACTGACACTAGTCATTAATACCCCCTAGATGATCATCAAGGGATCATAGTGACACTAGTCATTAATACCCCCTAGATGATCATCAAGGGATCATAGTGACACTAGTCATTAATACCCTCTAGATGATCATCAAGGGATCATAGTGACACTAGTCATTAATACCCTCTAGATGATCATCAAGGGATCATAGTGACACTAGTCATTAATACCCTCTAGATGATCATCAAGGGATCATAGTGACACTAGTCATTAATACCCTCTAGATGATCATCAAGGGATCATAGTGACACTAGTCATTAATACCCTCTAGATAATCATCAAGGGATCATAGTGACACTAGTCATTAATACCCTCTAGATGATCATCAACATGGGGCAGGGATCATACTGACACTAGTCATTAATACCCCCTAGATGATCATACTGACACTAGTCAGTAATACCCTCTAGATGATCATACTGACACTAGTCATTAATACCCTCTAGATGATCATACTGACACTAGTCATTAATACCCTCTAGATGATCATACTGGCACTAGTCATTAATACCCTCTAGATGATCATACTGATACTAGTCATTAATACCCTCTAGATGATCATACTGGCACTAGTCATTAATACCCTCTAGATGATCATACTGACACTAGTCATTAATACCCTCTAGATGATCATACTGACACTAGTCATTAATACCATCTAGATGATCATACTGGCACTAGTCATTAATACCCTCTAGATGATCATACTGATACTAGTCATTAATACCCTCTAGATGATCATACTGACACCAGTCATTAATACCCTCTAGATGATCATACTGACACTAGTCATTAATACCCTCTAGATGATCATACTGACACTAGTCATTAATACCCTCTAGATGATCATACTGACACTAGTCATTAATACCCTCTAGATGATCATACTGACACTAGTCATTAATACCCTCTAGATGATCATACTGACACTAGTCATTAATACCCTCTAGATGATCATCAGGGGATCATACTGACACTAGTCATTAATACCCTCTAGATGATCATCAAGGGATCATAGTGACACTAGTCATTAATACCCTCTAGATGATCATCAAGGGATCATAGTGACACTAGTCATTAATACCCTCTAGATGATCATCAAGGGATCATAGTGACACTAGTCATTAATACCCTCTAGATGATCATCAAGGGATCATAGTGACACTAGTCATTAATACCCTCTAGATGATCATCAAGGGATCATAGTGACACTAGTCATTAATACCCTCTAGATGATCATCAAGGGATCATAGTGACACTAGTCATTAATACCCTCTAGATGATCATCAACATGGGGCAGGGATCATACTGACACTAGTCATTAATACCCCCTAGATGATCATACTGACACTAGTCATTAATACCCTCTAGATGATCATACTGACACTAGTCATTAATACCCTCTAGATGATCATACTGACACTAGTCATTAATACCCTCTAGATGATCATACTGATACTAGTCATTAATACCCTCTAGATGATCATACTGACACTAGTCATTAATACCCTCTAGATGATCATACTGACACTAGTCATTAATACCCTCTAGATGATCATACTGGCACTAGTCATTAATACCCTCTAGATGATCATACTGATACTAGTCATTAATACCCTCTAGATGATCATACTGACACCAGTCATTAATACCCTCTAGATGATCATACTGACACTAGTCATTAATACCCTCTAGATGATCATACTGACACTAGTCATTAATACCCTCTAGATGATCATACTGACACTAGTCATTAATACCCTCTAGATGATCATCAGGGGATCATACTGACACTAGTCAGTAATACCCCCTAGATGATCATACTGACACTAGTCATTAATACCCTCTAGATGATCATACTGACACTAGTCAGTAATACCCCTAGATGATCATACTGACACTAGTCATTAATACCCCCTAGATGATCATACTGACACTAGTCATTAATACCCCCTAGATGATCATACTGACACTAGTCATTAATACCCCCTAGATGATCATACTGACACTAGTCATTAATACCCTCTAGATGATCATACTGACACTAGTCATTAATATCCCCTAGATGATCATACTGACACCAGTCATTAATACCCTCTAGATGATCATACTGACACTAGTCATTAATACCCTCTAGATGATCATACTGACACTAGTCATTAATACCCTCTAGATGATCATACTGACACTAGTCATTAATACCCTCTAGATGATCATCAGGGGATCATACTGACACTAGTCAGTAATACCCCCTAGATGATCATACTGACACTAGTCATTAATACCCTCTAGATGATCATACTGACACTAGTCAGTAATACCCCCTAGATGATCATACTGACACTAGTCATTAATACCCCCTAGATGATCATACTGACACTAGTCATTAATACCCCCTAGATGATCATACTGACACTAGTCATTAATACCCCCTAGATGATCATACTGACACTAGTCATTAATACCCTCTAGATGATCATACTGACACTAGTCATTAATATCCCCTAGATGATCATACTGACACTAGTCATTAATACCCTCTAGATGATCATACTGACACTAGTCATTAATACCCCCTAGATGATCATACTGACACTAGTCATTAATACCCCCTAGATGATCATACTGACACTAGCCATTAATACCCTCTAGATGATCATACTGACACTAGTCATTAATACCTTCTAGATGATCATCAGGGGATCATACTGACACTAGTCATTAATACCCTCTAGATGATCATCAGGGGATCATACACACTAGTCATTAATACCCTCTAGATGATCATCAGGGGATCATACTGACACTAGTCATTAATACCCTCTAGATGATCATCAGGGGATCATACAGACACTAGTCATT
The DNA here is from genome assembly GCF_002021735.2 of Oncorhynchus kisutch. Taxonomy (NCBI): domain Eukaryota; kingdom Metazoa; phylum Chordata; class Actinopteri; order Salmoniformes; family Salmonidae; genus Oncorhynchus; species Oncorhynchus kisutch. The sequence continues at coordinate 148,532 of NW_022262624.1, read as the reverse complement.
AATACCCTCTAGATGATCATCAGTGGATCATACTGACACTAGTCATTAATACCCTCTAGATGATCATCAGGGGATCATACTGACACTAGTCATTAATACCCTCTAGATGATCATCAGGGGATCATACTGACACTAGTCATTAATACCCTCTAGATGATCATCAGGGGATCATACACACTAGTCATTAATACCCTCTAGATGATCATCAGGGGATCATACTGACACTAGTCATTAATACCCTCTAGATGATCATCAGGGGATCATACAGACACTAGTCATTAATACCCTCTAGATGATCATCAGTGGATCATACTGACACTAGTCATTAATACCCTCTAGATGATCATCAGGGGATCATACTGACACTAGTCATTAATACCCTCTAGATGATCATCAGGGGATCATACTGACACTAGTCATTAATACCCTCTAGATGATCATCAGGGGATCATACTGGCACTAGTCATTAATACCCTCTAGATGATTATCAGGGGATCATACTGACACTAGTCATTAATACCCTCTAGGTGATCATCAACATGGGGCAGGGATCATAGTGACACTAGTCATTAATACCCTCTAGATGATCATACTGACACTAGTCATTAATACCCTCTAGATGATCATCAGGGGATCATACTGACACTAGTCATTAATACCCTCTAGATGATCATACTGACACTAGTCATTAATACCCCCTAGATGATCATCAGGGGATCATACTGGCACTAGTCATTAATACCCTCTAGGTGATCATCGGGGGATCATACTGACACTAGTCATTAATACCCTCTAGATGATCTCCAGGGGATCATACTGACACTAGTCATTAATACCCTCTAGATGATCGTACTGACACTAGTCATTAATACCCTCTAGATGATCGTACTGACACTAGTCATTAATACCCTCTGGATGATCATACTGACACTAGTCATTAATACCCTCTAGATGATCATACTGACACTAGTCATTAATACCCTCTAGATGATCATACTGACACTAGTCATTAATACCCTCTAGATGATCATATTGACACTAGTCATTAATACCCCCTAGATGATCATACTGACACTAGTCATTAATACCCCCTAGATGATCATACTGACACTAGTCATTAATACCCCCTAGATGATCATACTGACACTAGTCATTAATACCCTCTAGATGATCATACTGACACTAGTCAGTAATACCCTCTAGATGATCATACGGACACTAGTCATTAATACCCTCTAGATGATCATACGGACACTAGTCATTAATACCCTCTAGATGATCATACTGACACTAGTCATTAATACCCTCTAGATGATCATCAGGGGATCATACGGACACTAGTCATTAATACCCTCTATATGATCATCAACATGGGGCAGGGATCATAGTGACACTGGTCATTAATACCCTCTAGATGATCATACTGACACTAGTCATTAATACCCTCTAGATGATCATACTGACACTAGTCATTAATACCCTCTAGATGATCATACTGACACTAGTCATTAATACCCTCTAGATGATCATACTGACACTAGTCATTAATACCCTCTAGATGATCATAGTGACACTAGTCATTAATACCCCCTAGATGATCATACTGACACTAGTCATTAATACCCTCTAGATGATCATCAACATCAGGACTGGATCATGCTGACACTAGTCATTAATACCCACCAGATGAACATCAACATGGGGAAGAGATCATACTGACACTAGTCATTAATACCCCCTAGATGATCATACTGACACTAGTCATTAATACCCTCTAGATGATCATACTGACACTAGTCATTAATACCCTCTAGATGATCATACTGACACTAGTCATTAATACCCTCTAGATGATCATACTGACACTAGTCATTAATACCCTCTAGATGATCATCAACATGGGGAAGAGATCATACTGACACTAGTCATTAATACCCTCTAGATGATCATGCTGACACTATTCATTAATACCCTCTAGATGATCATACTGACACCAGTCATTAATACCCTCTAGATGATCATACTGACACTAGTCATTAATACCCTCTAGATGATCATACTGACACTAGTCATTAATACCCTCTAGATGATCATACTGACACTAGTCATTAATACCCTCTAGATGATCATACTGACACTAGTCATTAATACCCTCTAGATGATCATACTGACACTAGTCATTAATACCCTCTAGATGATCATCAGTGGATCATACTGACACTAGTCATTAATACCCTCTAGATGATCATCAGTGGATCATACTGACACTAGTCATTAATACCCTCTAGATGATCATCAGGGGATCATACTGACACTAGTCATTAATACCCTCTAGATGATCATCAGGGGATCATACTGACACTAGTCATTAATACCCTCTAGATGATCATCAGGGGATCATACTGGCACTAGTCATTAATACCCTCTAGATGATTATCAGGGGATCATACTGACACTAGTCATTAATACCCTCTAGGTGATCATCAACATGGGGCAGGGATCATAGTGACACTAGTCATTAATACCCTCTAGATGATCATACTGACACTAGTCATTAATACCCTCTAGATGATCATCAGGGGATCATACAGACACTAGTCATTAATACCCTCTAGATGATCATCAGTGGATCATACTGACACTAGTCATTAATACCCTCTAGATGATCATCAGGGGATCATACTGACACTAGTCATTAATACCCTCTAGATGATCATCAGGGGATCATACTGACACTAGTCATTAATACCCTCTAGATGATCATCAGGGGATCATACTGGCACTAGTCATTAATACCCTCTAGATGATTATCAGGGGATCATACTGACACTAGTCATTAATACCCTCTAGGTGATCATCAACATGGGGCAGGGATCATAGTGACACTAGTCATTAATACCCTCTAGATGATCATACTGACACTAGTCATTAATACCCTCTAGATGATCATCAGGGGATCATACTGACACTAGTCATTAATACCCTCTAGATGATCATACTGACACTAGTCATTAATACCCCCCTAGATGATCATCAGGGGATCATACTGGCACTAGTCATTAATACCCTCTAGGTGATCATCGGGGGATCATACTGACACTAGTCATTAATACCCTCTAGATGATCTCCAGGGGATCATACTGACACTAGTCATTAATACCCTCTAGATGATCGTACTGACACTAGTCATTAATACCCTCTAGATGATCGTACTGACACTAGTCATTAATACCCTCTGGATGATCATACTGACACTAGTCATTAATACCCTCTAGATGATCATACTGACACTAGTCATTAATACCCTCTAGATGATCATACTGACACTAGTCATTAATACCCTCTAGATGATCATATTGACACTAGTCATTAATACCCCCTAGATGATCATACTGACACTAGTCATTAATACCCCCTAGATGATCATACTGACACTAGTCATTAATACCCCCTAGATGATCATACTGACACTAGTCATTAATACCCTCTAGATGATCATACTGACACTAGTCAGTAATACCCTCTAGATGATCATACGGACACTAGTCATTAATACCCTCTAGATGATCATACGGACACTAGTCATTAATACCCTCTAGATGATCATACTGACACTAGTCATTAATACCCTCTAGATGATCATCAGGGGATCATACGGACACTAGTCATTAATACCCTCTATATGATCATCAACATGGGGCAGGGATCATAGTGACACTGGTCATTAATACCCTCTAGATGATCATACTGACACTAGTCATTAATACCCTCTAGATGATCATACTGACACTAGTCATTAATACCCTCTAGATGATCATACTGACACTAGTCATTAATACCCTCTAGATGATCATACTGACACTAGTCATTAATACCCTCTAGATGATCATAGTGACACTAGTCATTAATACCCCCTAGATGATCATACTGACACTAGTCATTAATACCCTCTAGATGATCATCAACATCAGGACTGGATCATGCTGACACTAGTCATTAATACCCACCAGATGAACATCAACATGGGGAAGAGATCATACTGACACTAGTCATTAATACCCCCTAGATGATCATACGGACACTAGTCATTAATACCCTCTAGATGATCATACTGACACTAGTCATTAATACCCTCTAGATGATCATACTGACACTAGTCATTAATACCCTCTAGATGATCATACTGACACTAGTCATTAATACCCTCTAGATGATCATCAACATGGGGAAGAGATCATACTGACACTAGTCATTAATACCCTCTAGATGATCATGCTGACACTATTCATTAATACCCTCTAGATGATCATACTGACACCAGTCATTAATACCCTCTAGATGATCATACTGACACTAGTCATTAATACCCTCTAGATGATCATACTGACACTAGTCATTAATACCCTCTAGATGATCATACTGACACTAGTCATTAATACCCTCTAGATGATCATACTGACACTAGTCATTAATACCCTCTAGATGATCATACTGACACTAGTCATTAATACCCTCTAGATGATCATCAGTGGATCATACTGACACTAGTCATTAATACCCTCTAGATGATCATCAGTGGATCATACTGACACTAGTCATTAATACCCTCTAGATGATCATCAGGGGATCATACTGACACTAGTCATTAATACCCTCTAGATGATCATCAGGGGATCATACTGACACTAGTCATTAATACCCTCTAGATGATCATCAGGGGATCATACTGGCACTAGTCATTAATACCCTCTAGATGATTATCAGGGGATCATACTGACACTAGTCATTAATACCCTCTAGGTGATCATCAACATGGGGCAGGGATCATAGTGACACTAGTCATTAATACCCTCTAGATGATCATACTGACACTAGTCATTAATACCCTCTAGATGATCATCAGGGGATCATACTGACACTAGTCATTAATACCCTCTAGATGATCATACTGACACTAGTCATTAATACCCCCTAGATGATCATCAGGGGATCATACTGGCACTAGTCATTAATACCCTCTAGGTGATCATCGGGGGATCATACTGACACTAGTCATTAATACCCTCTAGATGATCTCCAGGGGATCATACTGACACTAGTCATTAATACCCTCTAGATGATCGTACTGACACTAGTCATTAATACCCTCTAGATGATCGTACTGACACTAGTCATTAATACCCTCTGGATGATCATACTGACACTAGTCATTAATACCCTCTAGATGATCATACTGACACTAGTCATTAATACCCTCTAGATGATCATACTGACACTAGTCATTAATACCCTCTAGATGATCATATTGACACTAGTCATTAATACCCTCTAGATGATCATACTGACACTAGTCATTAATACCCTCTAGATGATCATATTGACACTAGTCATTAATACCCCCTAGATGATCATACTGACACTAGTCATTATACCCCCTAGATGATCATACTGACACTAGTCATTAATACCCTCTAGATGATCATACTGACACTAGTCAGTAATACCCTCTAGATGATCATACGGACACTAGTCATTAATACCCTCTAGATGATCATACGGACACTAGTCATTAATACCCTCTAGATGATCATACTGACACTAGTCATTAATACCCTCTAGATGATCATCAGGGGATCATACGGACACTAGTCATTAATACCCTCTATATGATCATCAACATGGGGCAGGGATCATAGTGACACTGGTCATTAATACCCTCTAGATGATCATACTGACACTAGTCATTAATACCCTCTAGATGATCATACTGACACTAGTCATTAATACCCTCTAGATGATCATACTGACACTAGTCATTAATACCCTCTAGATGATCATACTGACACTAGTCATTAATACCCCCTAGATGATCATACTGACACTAGTCATTAATACCCTCTAGATGATCATCAACATCAGGACTGGATCATGCTGACACTAGTCATTAATACCCACCAGATGAACATCAACATGGGGAAGAGATCATACTGACACTAGTCATTAATACCCCCTAGATGATCATACTGACACTAGTCATTAATACCCTCTAGATGATCATACTGACACTAGTCATTAATACCCTCTAGATGATCATCAACATGGGGAAGAGATCATACTGACACTAGTCATTAATACCCTCTAGATGATCATACTGACACCAGTCATTAATACCCTCTAGATGATCATACTGACACTAGTCATTAATACCCTCTAGATGATCATACTGACACTAGTCATTAATACCCTCTAGATGATCATACTGACACTAGTCATTAATACCCTCTAGATGATCATACTGACACTAGTCATTAATACCCTCTAGATGATCATACTGACACTAGTCATTAATACCCTCTAGATGATCATACTGACACTAGTCATTAATACCCTCTAGATGATCATACGGACACTAGTCATTAATACCCCCTAGATGATCATACTGCCACTAGTCATTAATACCATCTAGATGATCATACTGACACTGGTCATTAATACCCTCTAGATGATCATCAACATGGGGCAGGGATCATGCTGACACTAGTCATTAATACCCCCTAGATGATCATGCTGACACTAGTCATTAATACCCTCTAGATGATCATCAACATCAGGACTGGATCATGCTGACACTAGTCATTAATACCCACCAGATGAACATCAACATGGGGAAGAGATCATACTGACACTAGTCATTAATACCCCCTAGATGATCATACTGACACTAGTCATTAATACCCTCTAGATGATCATACTGACACTAGTCATTAATACCCTCTAGATGATCATACTGGCACTAGTCATTAATACCCTCTAGATGATCATACTGACACTAGTCATTAATACCCTCTAGATGATCATCAACATGGGGAAGAGATCATACTGACACTAGTCATTAATACCCTCTAGATGATCATGCTGACACTATTCATTAATACCCTCTAGATGATCATACTGACACCAGTCATTAATACCCTCTAGATGATCATACTGACACTAGTCATTAATACCCTCTAGATGATCATACTGACACTAGTCATTAATACCCTCTAGATGATCATACTGACACTAGTCATTAATACCCTCTAGATGATCATACTGACACTAGTCATTAATACCCTCTAGATGATCATACTGACACTAGTCATTAATACCCTCTAGATGATCATACTGACACTAGTCATTAATACCCTCTAGATGATCATAGTGACACTAGTCATTAATACCCCCTAGATGATCATACTGCCACTAGTCATTAATACCATCTAGATGATCATACTGACACAGGTCATTAATACCCTCTAGATGATCATACTGACACTAGTCATTAATACCCTCTCGATGATCATACTGACACTAGTCATTAATACCCTCTAGATGATCATACTGACACTAGTCATTAATACCCTCTAGATGATCATCAACATGGGGCAGGGATCATGCTGACACTAGTCATTAATACCCCCTAGATGATCATACTGACACTAGTCATTAATACCCTCTAGATGATCATCAACATGGGGCAGGGATCATGCTGACACTAGTCATTAATACCCCCTAGATGATCATGCTGACACTAGTCATTAATACCCTCTAGATGATCATCAACATGGGGCAGGGATCATAGTGACACTAGTCATTAATACCCTCTAGATGATCATACTGACACTAGTCATTAATACCATTCTAGATGATCATACGGACACTAGTCATTAATACCCTCTAGATGATCATCGCCATGGGGCAGGGATCATGCTGACACTAGTCATTAATACCCTCTAGATGATCATACTGACACTAGTCATTAATACCCCCTAGATGATCATAGTGACACTAGTCATTAATAACCTCTAGATGATCATACTGACACTAGTCATTAATACCCTCTAGATGATCATCAGGGATCATACTGACACCAGTCATTAATACCCTCTAGATGATCTTCAGCATGGGGGAGAGATCATACTGACACTACAGTGCCTTCCGCTCTCCTCTCCTCTCCTCTCCTCTCCTCTCCTCTCCTCTCCTCTCCTCTCCTCTCCTCTCCTCTCCTCTCCTCTCCTCTCCTCTCCTCTCCTCTCCTCTCCTCTCCTCTCCTCTCCTCTCCTCTCCTCTCCTCTCCTCTCCTCTCCTCTCCTCTCTCCCTTCCAGCCTCTCCTATCCTCCTCTCATCTCCTCTTTTCCACCCATTCACTTTCTTTCCTAACCTCTTATCCTCTCCATCCTCTCTCCTCCTCTCCTCGTCTCCTCTCCACCTTCTCTTCTCCTCTCCACCCCCTCACCTTCTCTCCTAACCTCTCCTCCTCTACTCACCCCCCCCTCCTCTCCTCTCCACTCTCTCTTTTCCTCTCATCTATTAGTGACCTCTCCTGTCTCCTCACAAACCTCACACCAAGGAGGAAGTGAGGGAGGGGAGGAGGAGGGAGGAGAGGAGGAGAAAAGAGGAGAAGGATGCCAGTCATGGTGAGGTGTTTTTTTTGGCACTGGGTAATTGGGAACATTGCTCTCATTATCTACTCAGACACAGGGATTCTCAGGGGGAAACTCTGGCCTTCCCCCCTCCTCTCGTCTTGTCCTCCTCTCCCCTCCCTCCCTCTTCCTCTCTCCACGGTTTGAGGTTGGTGAGGAGAGTCCCAGACAGCACCTGATTGAGGAGAAGAGAGCACGAGCTACTTTTTCTGGCATGCCTCCCTATCTCCCTCCCTCCCCCGTCCTTTCACCCTTGGCTGGCTGTGAGGAAGGCTGGAGGAGTGGGAAGGTGTGTTTTGGACATGCCCTTCTGTTTGACAGTAATAAAAACACACAACATTTTGTGATGAGCTCATTGTATAGCATTCAGAACAGAAACACAGGACAATGAATTTGCAGACTATAAGCCATCCCTAAAGACTGTGAAAAATAATGGACTCAGAGGGAGACAGAGAGACTCCCCTGTAGAATTGTGTATAAGAATGGACTGAGAGAGAGAGAGAGAGAGAGAGAGAGAGAGAGAGACAGAGAGAGGCAGAGAGAGAGAGAGAGAGAGAGAGAGAGAGACTCCCCTGTGGAAGTGTGAATAAGAATGGACTGAGAGAGAGAGAGAGAGACAGAGAGAGAGAGACAGAGAGAGGAAGAGAGAGAGAGAGACAGAGAGAGGCAGAGAGAGAGTGACAGAGAGAGGCAGAGAGAGAGAGAGAGAGAGAGAGAGACAGAGAGAGAGAGAGAGAGAGAGAGAGACAGAGAGAGAGAGGAGAGAGAGTGAGAGAGAGAGAGTGAGAGAGTCGAGAGAGAGAGAGAGAGAGTGAGAGAGAGAGAGTGAGAGAGAGAGAGAGAGAGAGAGAGAGTGAGAGAGAGAGAGAGAGAGGAGAGAGAGAGAGAGAGAGAGAGAAGAGAGAGAGAGAGAGAGAGAGAGAGAGACTCCCCTGTGGAAGTGTGGGAAAAAATGAACCCATCACAAAGAACAGCCGTGGCCATGTGCCTCCCTACAACATGACTCAGAGGGGAGGCCTGGTAGGTACCCGCCCCAGAGGTGGGAATAGAGAGGAGAGGGTGGGAGGGAAGTAGAGGGGAGGGTTAGTTGCTAACTACCCAGGGGGAGGTAAGGCCTGACTGGGGAGAGTGTGGCCCACGCGCCTGGAAACACCTGGAGAGATAACACCTACTGTAGCTACCCCGTCCTGGTGGGAGCTGACGGGAACTGGGAGTGAGACTGCCCTGGTGGGAGCTGCCTCCTCTCCTCCTCTCCTCCTCTCCTCCTCTCCTCCTCCTCTACTCTCCTCCTCTCCTCCTCTCCTCTTCTCCTCCTCTCCCCTCTCCTCCTCTCCTCCTCTCCTCCTCTCCTCCTCTTCCCCATCCTCCTCCTCTCCTCCTCTACTCCTCTCCTCCTCTACTCTCTCCTCTCCTCCTCTCCTCCTCTCCTCCTCCTCTACTCTCTCCTCTCCTCCTCTCTCTTCTCCTCCTCTCCTCCTCCCCTCCTCCTCCTCCTCTCCTCCTCTCCCCCATCCTCCTCCTCTCCTCCTATACTCCTCTCCTCCTCTACTCTCCTCCTCTACTCCTCTCCTCCTCTACTCCTCTCTTCCTCTCCTCCTCTACTCCTCTCTTCCTCTATCTCCTCTCCTCTCTCCCCCATCTCTCCTCCTCTCCTCCTCTCCCCATCCTCCTCCTCTCCTCCTCTCCCTCCTCTCCTCCTCTCCTCCTCTCCCCCATCCTCCTCCTCTCCTCCTCTACTCTCCACCTCTCCTCCTCTCCCCCATCCTCCTCCTCTACTCCTCTAATCTACTCCTCTCCTCCTCTACTCCTCTCTTCCTCTCCTCCTCTCCTCCTCTCCTCCTCTCTCCCATCCTCCTCCTCTCCTCCTCTACTCTCCTCCTCTCCCATCCTCCTCCTCTCCTCCTCTACTCCTCTCCTCCTCTACTCTCCTCCTCTCCTCCTCTCCTCCTCTCCTCCTCTACTCCTCTCCTCCTCTCCTCCTCTACTCTCCTCCTCTCCCCATCCTCCTCCTCTCCTCCTCTCCTCCTCTCCTCCTCTACTCCTCTCCTCCTCTACTCCTCTACTCTCCTCCTCTCCCCATCCTCCTCCTCTCCTCCTCTCCCCCATCCTCCTCCTCTACTCCTCTAATCTACTCCTCTCCTCCTCTACTCCTCTCTTCCTCTCCTCCTCTCCTCCTCTCCTCCTCTACTCCTCTCCTCCTCTCCTCCTCTACTCTCCTCCTCTCCCCCATCCTCCTCCTCTCCTCCTCTACTCCTCTACTCCTCTCCTCCTCTACTCTCCTCCTCTCCTCCTCTACTCCTCTCTTCCTCTACTCCTCTCCTCCTCTCCTCCTCTCCCCCATCCTCCTCCTCTACTCCTCTAATCTAATCCTCTACTCCTCTACTCTCCTCCTCTCCTCCTCTACTCCTCTCCTCCTCTCCACATTCTCCTCCTCTCCTCCTCTCCTCCATCCTCCTCCTCTCCTCCATCCTCCTCCTCTCCTCAATCCTCCTCCTCTCCTCTACTCCTCTCCACATCCTCCAAATCTCCTCCTCTCCCCATCCTCCTCCTCTCCCCCATCCTCCTCCTCTCCTCAATCCTCCTCCTCTCCTCTACTCCTCTCCACATCCTCCTCCTCCCCTCCTCTCATCCTCTACTCCTCTACTCTCCTCCTCTCCTCCTCTACTCCTCTCCTCCTCCTCTCCTCCTCTCCCCATCCTCCTCCTCTCCTCTTGTCCTCTAATCCTCTCCTCCACAACCCTGGTGCTGAGGGTTCTAGAGCACAGTTCTCCCATTTCCCATTCCATTTACCTCAATGGATTCTGTGGGTGTGTCTGTAGTTGATCCTCTCTATTCAGAAATGTAGTGGGCAGAAGTAGTGTAGTTCATCCTCTCTGTTCAGAAACGTAGTGGGATCTTCTGTTAATACTGTAGTTGATCCTCTCTGTTCAGAAACGTAGTGGGATCTTCTGTTAATACTGTAGTTGATCCTCTCTTTTCAGAAACGTAGTGGGATCTTATGTTATTACTGTAGTTGATCCTCTCTGTTCAGAAACGTAGTGGGATCTTCTGTTAATACTGTAGTTGATCCTCTCTGTTCAGAAACGGAGTGGGATCTTCTGTTAATACTGTAGTTGATCCTCTCT
>NW_022262624.1:104441-131941 GCF_002021735.2 Oncorhynchus kisutch | reverse complement strand
GAGATGGAGCCAGCATATTGTCTACTAGAGATGGAGCCAGCATATTGTCTACTAGAGATGGAGCCAGCATATTGTCTACTAGAGATGGAGCCAGCATATTGTCTACTAGAGATGGGACAGCATATTGTCTACTAGAGATGAGCCAGCATATTGTCTACTAGAGATGGAGCCAACATATTGTCTACTAGAGATGGAGACAGCATATTGTCTAATAGAGATGGAGCCAGCATATTGTCTACTAGAGATGGAGCCAGCGTATTGTCTACTAGAGATGGAGCGAGCATATTGTCTACTAGAGATGGAGACAGCATTTTGTCTACTAGAGATGGAGTCAGCATATGTCTACTAGAGATGGAGCCAGCATATTGTCTACTAGAGATGGAGCCAGCATATTGTCTACTAGAGATGGAGCCAGCATATTGTCTACTAGAGATGGAGTCAGCATATTGTCTACTAGAGATGGAGCCAGCATATTGTCTACTAGAGATGGAGCCAGCATATTGTCTACTAGAGATGGAGCCAGCATATTGTCTACTAGAGATGGAGCCAGCATATTGTCTACTAGGAGATGGAGCCATCATATTGTCTACTAGAGATGGAGCCAGCATATTGTCTACTAGAGATGGAGCCAGCCAGCATGTTGTTTACTAGAGATGGAGTCAGCATATTGTCTACTAGAGATGGAGCCAGCATATTGTCTACTAGAGATGGAGTCAGCATATTGTCTACTAGAGATGGAGCCAGCATTTTGTCTACTAGAGATGGAGCCAGCAAGCATATTGTTTACTAGAGATGGAGCCAATATATTGTCTACTAGAGATGGAGCCAGCATATTGTCTACTAGAGATGGAGCCAACATATTGTCTACTAGAGATGGAGCCAGCATATTGTCTACTAGAGATGGAGCCAGCATATTGTCTACTAGAGATGGAGCCAGCATATTGTCTACTAGAGATGGAGTCAGCATATTGTCTACTAGAGATGGAGCCAGCATATTGTCTACTAGAGATGGAGCCAGCATATTGTCTACTAGAGATGGAGCCAGCATATTGTCTACTAGAGATGGAGCCAGCATATTGTCTACTAGAGATGGAGCCAGCATATTGTCTACTAGAGATGGAGCCCGCATATTGTCTACTAGAGATGAGCCAGCATATTGTCTACTAGAGATGGAGCCAGCATATTGTCTACTAGAGATGGAGCCATCATATTGTCTACTAGAGATGGAGCCAGCATATTGTCTACTAGAGATGGAGCCAGCCAGCATGTTGTTTACTAGAGATGTAGTCAGCATATTGTCTACTAGAGATGGAGCCAGCATATTGTCTACTAGAGATGGAGTCAGCATATTGTCTACTAGAGATGGAGCCAGCATTTTGTCTACTAGAGATGGAGCCAGCCCAGCATATTGTTTACTAGAGATGGAGCCAATATATTGTTTACTAGAGATGGAGCCAGCATATTGTATACTAGAGATGGAGCCAACATATTGTCTACTAGAGATGGAGCCAGCACATTGTCTACTAGAGATGGAGTCAGCATATTGTCTACTAGAGATGGAGCCAGCATATTGTCTACTAGAGATGGAGACAGCATATTGTCTACTAGAGATGGAGCCAGCATATTGTCTACTAGAGATGGAGCCAGCATATTGTCTACTAGAGATGGAGCCAGCATATTGTCTACTAGAGATGGAGCCAGCATATTGTCTACTAGAGATGGAGCCAGCATATTGTCTACTAGAGATGGAGCCAGCATATTGTCTACTAGAGATGGAGCCATCATATTGTCTACTAGAGATGGAGCCAGCATATTGTCTACTAGAGATGGAGCCAGCCAGCATGTTGTTTACTAGAGATGTAGTCAGCATATTGTCTACTAGAGATGGAGCCAGCATATTGTCTACTAGAGATGGAGTCAGCATATTGTTTACTAGAGATGGAGGCAGCATTTTGTCTACTAGAGATGGAGCCAGCCAGCATATTGTTTACTAGAGATGGAGCCAATATATTGTCTACTAGAGATGGAGCCAGCATATTGTATACTAGAGATGGAGCCAACATATTGTCTACTAGAGATGGAGCCAGCATATTGTCTACTAGAGATGGAGCCAGCATATTGTCTACTAGAGATGGAGCCAGCATATTGTCTACTAGAGATGGAGCCAGCATATTGTCTACTAGAGATGGAGCCAGCATATTGTCTACTAGAGATGGAGCCAACATATTGTCTACTAGAGATGGAGACAGCATATTGTCTACTAGAGATGGAGACAGCATATTGTCTACTAGAGATGGAGCCAGCATATTGTCTACTAGAGATGGAGCCAGCATATTGTCTACTAGAGATGGAGCCATCATATTGTCTACTAGAGATGGAGCCAGCGTATTGTCTACTAGAGATGGAGCGAGCATATTGTCTACTAGAGATGGAGCCAGCATATTGTCTACTAGAGATGGAGTCAGCATATTGTCTACTAGAGATGGAGCCAGCATATTGTCTACTAGAGATGGAGCCAGCATATTGTCTACTAGAGATGGAGCCAGCATATTGTCTACTAGAGATGGAGCCAGCATATTGTCTACTAGAGATGGAGTCAGCATATTGTCTACTAGAGATGGAGCCAGCATATTGTCTACTAGAGATGGAGCCAACATATTGTCTACTAGAGATGGAGCCAGCATATTGTCTACTAGAGATGGAGCCAGCATATTGTATACTAGAGATGGAGCCAGCATATTGTCTACTAGAGATGGAGCCAGCATATTGTATACTAGAGATGGAGCCCAGCATATTGTCTACTAGAGATGGAGCCAGCCAGCATATTGTCTACTAGAGATGGAGCCAGCATATTGTCTACTAGAGATGGAGCCAGCAGCATATTGTTTACTAGAGATGGAGCCAGCATATTGTATACTAGAGATAGAGCCAGCATATTGTATACTAGAGATGAGCCAATTAGCCATATTGTCTACTAGAGATGGGAGCCCAGCATATTGTCTACTAGAGATGAGCCAGCCAGCATATTGTCTACTAGAGATGGAGCCAGCCAGCATATTGTCTACTAGAGATGGAGCCAGCATATTGTCTACTAGAGATGGAGCCAGCATATTGTCTACTAGAGATGGAGCCAGCATATTGTCTACTAGAGATGGAGCCAGCATATTGTCTACTAGAGATGGAGCCAGCATATTGTCTACTAGAGATGGAGCCAGCATATTGTCTACTAGAGATGGAGTCAGCATATTGTCTACTAGAGATGGAGCCAGCATATTGTCTACTAGAGATGGAGCCAGCATATTGTCTACTAGAGATGGAGCCAGCATATTGTCTACTAGAGATGGAGTCAGCATATTGTCTACTAGAGATGGAGCCAGCATATTGTCTACTAGAGATGGAGACAGCATATTGTCTACTAGAGATGGAGACAGCATATTGTCTACTAGAGATGGAGCCAGCATATTGTCTACTAGAGATGGAGACAGCATATTGTCTACTAGAGATGGAGCCATCATATTGTCTACTAGAGATGGAGCCAGCGTATTGTCTACTAGAGATGGAGCGAGCATATTGTCTACTAGAGATGGAGCCAGCATATTGTCTACTAGAGATGGAGTCAGCATATTGTCTACTAGAGATGGAGCCAGCATATTGTCTACTAGAGATGGAGCCAGCATATTGTCTACTAGAGATGGAGCCAGCATATTGTCTACTAGAGATGGAGCCAGCATATTGTCTACTAGAGATGGAGTCAGCATATTGTCTACTAGAGATGGAGCCAGCATATTGTCTACTAGAGATGGAGCCAACATATTGTCTACTAGAGATGGAGCCAGCATATTGTCTACTAGAGATGGAGCCAGCATATTGTATACTAGAGATGGAGCCAGCATATTGTCTACTAGAGATGGAGCCAGCATATTGTCTACTAGAGATGGAGCCAGCCAGCATATTGTCTACTAGAGATGGAGCCAGCATATTGTCTACTAGAGATGGAGCCAGCCAGCATATTGTTTACTAGAGATGGGGAGCCAGCATATTGTATACTAGAGATGGAGCCAGCATATTGTATACTAGAGATGGAGCCAACATATTGTCTACTAGAGATGGAGCCAGCATATTGTCTACTAGAGATGGAGCCAGCCAGCATATTGTCTACTAGAGATGAAGCCAGCCAGCATATTGTCTACTAGAGATGGAGCCAGCATATTGTCTACTAGAGATGGAGCCAGCATATTGTCTACTAGAGATGGAGCCAGCATATTGTCTACTAGAGATGGAGCCAGCATATTGTCTACTAGAGATGGAGCCAGCATATTGTCTACTAGAGATGGAGCCAGCATATTGTCTACTAGAGATGGAGCCAGCATATTGTCTACTAGAGATGGAGTCGGCATATTGTCTACTAGAGATGGAGCCAGCATATTGTCTACTAGAGATGGAGCCAGCATATTGTCTACTAGAGATGGAGCCAGCATATTGTCTACTAGAGATGGAGCCAGCATATTGTATACTAGAGATGGAGCCAGCATATTGTCTACTAGAGATGGAGCCAGCATATTGTATACTAGAGATGGAGCCAGCATATTGTATACTAGAGATGGAGCCAGCATATTGTCTACTAGAGATGGAGCCAGCATATTGTCTACTAGAGATGGAGCCAGCCAGCATATTGTCTACTAGAGATGGAGCCAGCATATTGTCTACTAGAGATGGAGCCAGCCAGCATATTGTTTACTAGAGATGGAGCCAGCATATTGTCTACTAGAGATGGAGCCAGCATATTGTATACTAGAGATGGAGCCAACATATTGTCTACTAGAGATGGAGCCAGCATATTGTCTACTAGAGATGGAGCCAGCCAGCATATTGTCTACTAGAGATGAAGCCAGCCAGTATATTGTCTACTAGAGATGGAGCCAGCATATTGTCTACTAGAGATGGAGCCAGTATATTGTCTACTAGAGATGGAGCCAGCATATTGTCTACTAGAGATGGAGCCAGCATATTGTCTACTAGAGATGGAGCCAGCATATTGTCTACTAGAGATGGAGCCAGCATATTGTCTACTAGAGATGGAGCCAGCATATTGTTCTACTAGAGATGGAGCCAGCATATTGTCCTACTAGAGATGGAGCCAGCATATTTCTACTAGAGATGGAGCCAGCATATTGTCTACTAGAGATGGAGCCAGCATATTGTCTACTAGAGATGGAGCCAGCCAGCATATTGTCTACTAGAGATGAAGCCAGCCAGTATATTGTCTACTAGAGATGGAGCCAGCATATTGTCTACTAGAGATGGAGCCAGCATATTGTCTACTAGAGATGGAGCCAGCATATTGTCTACTAGAGATGGAGCCAGCATATTGTCTACTAGAGATGGAGCCAGCATATTGTCTACTATAGATGGAGCCAGCATATTGTCTACTAGAGATGGAGCCAGCATATTGTCTACTAGAGATGGAGCCAATATATTGTCTACTAGAGATGGAGCCAGTATATTGTCTACTAGAGATGGAGCCAACATATTGTGTACTAGAGATGGAGCGAGCATATTGTCTACTAGAGATGGAGCCAGCCAGCATATTGTCTACTAGAGATGGAGCCAGCATATTGTCTACTAGAGATGGAGCCAGCATATTGTCTACTAGAGATGGAGCCAGCATATTGTCTACTAGAGATGGAGCCAGCCAGCATATTGTCTACTAGAGATGGAGCCAGCATATTGTCTACTAGAGATGGAGCCAGTATATTGTCTACTAGAGATGGAGCCAGCATATTGTCTACTAGAGATGGAGCCAGCATATTGTCTACTAGAGATGGAGCCAGCATATTGTCTACTAGAGATGGAGCCAGCATATTGTCTACTAGAGATGGAGCCAGCCTGCAGGTTATTTTGTGTTATCCAGAGCACCCCTACGTACCTCCTTCCGTGGAATAGAAGGAGAAGCTACTGTACTAAGATATTTATATTTTATACATTAATACAACAGTCAGATAAGAGGCGGTAAAGTCATCCCGTCCCATAAATAAAGATATCTATGAATTAAATCAACCCTTTCCATTCATAAACCATATATGGTTCCATTGCCTGAGACTCAAATGGAATCATATTCCCTATGGTTAAAAAAAGGGAACAGTGTGCCATTTGGAATACAGCCTATATAATATCTTATTTATTCACACCACATGTCCCCCCAGTCTGACAGACACTGTAGTTGACCTTACCAAGAGAAGCTGTGATAATCAGTGACATGGAGCTGCCTGAATTTGTGTGAAATGCAGCCTACTGAATTACAGGAGCCTTCCATAGGTGTAATGGACCAGCAGGTATGTGTTTGCCATGTAGTGTTGTCTGCATCCCAAATGGCTCCCTTATCCTTATGTAGTGCACCACTTTTGACCAGGGCCCATTGGGTAGTGCATTATATAGGGAATAAGGTGCCATAGGGCTCTGATCTAATGTAGTGCACTATATAGCGAATAGGGTTCTACAGGGCTCTGGTCTAAAGTAGTGCACTATAATAGGGAATAGGGTGCCATAGGGCTCTGGTCTAAAGTAGTGCACTATATAGGGAATAGGGTACCATTGGGGACGTATCATGTATCTGTCGTTGTCTATATAACAGTCTACAGTATAACAGGAGGAGACAGAGAGACAGTGTGTTCTACAGTCTAACAGGAGGAGACAGAGAGACAGCGTGTTCTACAGTATAACAGGAGGAGACAGAGAGACAGTGTGTTCTACAGTCTAACAGGAGGAGACAGAGAGACAGCGTGTTCTACAGTATAACAGGAGGAGACAGAGAGACAGCGTGTTCTACAGTCTAACAGGAGGAGACAGAGAGACAGCGTGTTCTACTGTCTAACAGGAGGAGACAGAGAGACAGCGTGTTCTACTGTCTAACAGGAGGAGACAGAGAGACAGAGAGACAGCATGTTCTACAGTCTAACAGGAGGAGACAGAGAGACAGCGTGTTCTACTGTCTAACAGGAGGAGACAGAGAGACAGCGTGTTCTACGGTCTAACAGGAGGAGACAGAGAGACAGCGTGTTCTACAGTCTAACAGGAGGAGACAGAGAGACAGCGTGTTCTACAGTATAACAGGAGGAGACAGAGAGACAGCGTGTTCTACTGTCTAACAGGAGGAGACAGAGAGACAGCGTGTTCTACTGTCTAACAGGAGGAGACAGAGAGACAGAGTGTTCTACTGTCTAACAGGAGGAGACAGAGAGACAGAGTGTTCTACTGTCTAACAGGAGGAGACAGAGAGACAGAGTGTTCTACTGTCTAACAGGAGGAGACAGAGAGACAGCGTGTTCTACAGTCTAACAGGAGGAGACAGAGAGACAGTGTGTTCTACAGTATAACAGGAGGAGACAGAGAGACAGCGTGTTCTACAGTATAACAGGAGGAGACAGAGAGACAGCGTGTTCTACTGTCTAACAGGAGGAGACAGAGAGACAGCGTGTTCTACAGTCTAACAGGAGGAGACAGAGAGACAGAGAGACAGCATGTTCTACAGTCTAACAGGAGGAGACAGAGCGACAGCGTGTTCTACTGTCTAACAGGAGGAGACAGAGAGACAGCGTGTTCTACTGTCTAACAGGAGGAGACAGAGAGACAGAGTGTTCTACTGTCTAACAGGAGGAGACAGAGAGACAGAGTGTTCTACTGTCTAACAGGAGGAGACAGAGAGACAGAGTGTTCTACTGTCTAACAGGAGGAGACAGAGAGACAGCGTGTTCTACTGTCTAACAGGAGGAGACAGAGAGACAGAGTGTTCTACTGTCTAACAGGAGGAGACAGAGAGACAGAGTGTTCTACAGTCTAACAGGAGGAGACAGAGAGACAGAGTGTTCTACTGTCTAACAGGAGGAGACAGAGAGACAGCGTGTTCTACAGTCTAACAGGAGGAGACAGAGAGACAGTGTGTTCTACAGTATAACAGGAGGAGACAGAGAGACAGCGTGTTCTACAGTATAACAGGAGGAGACAGAGAGACAGCGTGTTCTACTGTCTAACAGGAGGAGACAGAGAGACAGCGTGTTCTACAGTCTAACAGGAGGAGACAGAGAGACAGAGAGACAGCATGTTCTACAGTCTAACAGGAGGAGACAGAGCGACAGCGTGTTCTACTGTCTAACAGGAGGAGACAGAGAGACAGCGTGTTCTACTGTCTAACAGGAGGAGACAGAGAGACAGAGTGTTCTACTGTCTAACAGGAGGAGACAGAGAGACAGAGTGTTCTACTGTCTAACAGGAGGAGACAGAGAGACAGAGTGTTCTACTGTCTAACAGGAGGAGACAGAGAGACAGCGTGTTCTACTGTCTAACAGGAGGAGACAGAGAGACAGAGTGTTCTACTGTCTAACAGGAGGAGACAGAGAGACAGAGTGTTCTACTGTCTAACAGGAGGAGACAGAGAGACAGAGTGTTCTACTGTCTAACAGGAGGAGACAGAGAGACAGCGTGTTCTACAGTCTAACAGGAGGAGACAGAGAGACAGTGTGTTCTACAGTATAACAGGAGGAGACAGAGAGACAGCGTGTTCTACAGTATAACAGGAGGAGACAGAGAGACAGCGTGTTCTACAGTATAACAGGAGGAGACAGAGAGACAGCGTGTTCTACTGTCTAACAGGAGGAGACAGAGAGACAGAGAGACAGCATGTTCTACAGTCTAACAGGAGGAGACAGAGAGACAGCGTGTTCTACAGTCTAACAGGAGGAGACAGAGAGACAGCGTGTTCTACAGTATAACAGGAGGAGACAGAGAGACAGCATGTTCTACTGTCTAACAGGAGGAGACAGAGAGACAGCGTGTTCTACAGTCTAACTGGAGGAGACAGAGAGACAGCGTGTTCTACTGTCTAACAGGAGGAGACAGAGAGACAGAGAGACAGTGTGTTCTACTGTCTAACAGGAGGAGACAGAGAGATAGCGTGTTCTACAGTCTAACAGGAGGAGACAGAGAGACAGCGTGTTCTACAGTATAACAGGAGGAGACAGAGAGACAGAGTGTTCTACTGTCTAACAGGAGGAGACAGAGAGACAGCGTGTTCTACAGTCTAACAGGAGGAGACAGAGAGACAGCGTGTTCTACAGTCTAACAGGAGGAGACAGAGAGACAGAGTGTTCTACTGTCTAACAGGAGGAGACAGAGACACTGAGTGTTCTACTGTCTAACAGGAGGAGACAGAGAGACAGAGTGTTCTACTGTCTAACAGGAGGAGACAGAGAGACAGAGTGTTCTACTGTCTAACAGGAGGAGACAGAGAGACAGCGTGTTCTACAGTCTAACAGGAGGAGACAGAGAGACAGCGTGTTCTACAGTCTAACAGGAGGAGACAGAGAGACAGCGTGTTCTACAGTATAACACGAGGAGACAGAGAGACAGCGTGTTCTACTGTCTAACAGGAGGAGACAGAGAGACAGAGTGTTCTACTGTCTAACAGGAGGAGACAGAGAGACAGAGAGACAGCGTGTTCTACTGTCTGCATCACTCAACTTCCTCTCTCCTCTTTGAATCCGTGAATATTAAATATGGACTAAAGGAATCTGTGTCACATCCTCATACCCATCTGTCCCCTGATAGGTGCACACACACACACACACACACACACACACACACACACACACACACACACACACACACACACACACACGCGCACACACACACACACACACACACACACACACACACACACACACTCACACACGCACACTCACACACACACACTCATACGCACACACACGCACACACACTCACACTCACACACACTCACACACTCATACGCACACGCACACACACACATCTGAAACACACATCCCCTGATAATTGCAGCGACAAAGTCGATGCGGAACACGGAACATCAGAACATGGAACATCAGAACACGGAACATCAGAACATCCGAACATCAGAACATGGTCAAACATTAATTTGACATGGGACTCGTTATCTAATGAAGAGTCGTCAGGGGGTTCTATCACCGTGACTACAGCGGCTGCATGTCTTTAAAGTCTCTGTGATTGTCTTGTGATCCCAAAGCCAACACGACATGACCCAAATGTGACGGACTCCATTTCCCTATGGTGTACTGTAATGGAGTCTTCTGATGTGGGGGAGGGTGGGGGGGGGGGGGGGGACGGACGGACGGACCCACCTTCCCTATGGTGTACTGTAATGGAGCCTTCTGATGGGGGAAGGGGGGGGGCCCACCTTCCCTATGGTGTACTGTAATGGAGCCTTCTGATTTGGGGGGCCCACCTTCCCTATGGTGTACTGTCATGGAGCCTTCTGTTGGGGGGGCCCACCTTCCCTATGGTGTACTGTAATGGAGCCTTCTGATGGGGGGGAGGGGGGGGGGCCCACCTTCCCTATGGTGTACTGTAATGGAGCCTTCTGATTTGGGGGGTCCTATCAACGAAGGTGATGCTTCACATGTTCAGGTATACCAGTCATCTAGGATGATGTCTGTATATTCAGGTATACCAGTCATCTAGGATGATGTCTGTATATTCAGGTATACCAGTCATCTAGGATGATGTCTGTATATTCAGGTATACCAGTCATCAGTCACATTCTAGGATGATGTCTGTATATTCAGGTAAATGGTCACATCGGTTGACTTGTGTAATTCTGCATATCTAATGAAGTATTAAATAAACCAGAGCTCTTCTTGCTGAACAGCCGGCCTCCCATCCTGACATACTGATAGTATTTAGCCTTTAGAAGTGCCTGGTCATTAATATTCACAACCTCTCCTCCCTCCCTCCCTCCCTCGCTCCATCCCTCCCTCCATCCCTCTGTCCCTCCCTCCCTCCCTCCTTCGCTCCCTCAATCCCTCCCTCCCTCCATCCCTCCCTCCCTCTATCCCTCCCTCCCTCCCTCTATCCCTCTATCCCTCCATCCCTCCCTCTATCCCTCTCTCCCTTCATCCCTCCCTCCCTCACTCCCTCCCTCCCTCCCTCTATCCCTCCATCCTTCCCTCCCTCCCTCCATCCCTCCCTCCCTCCCTCCCTCCCTCTATCCCTCTCTCCCTTCATCCCTCCATCCCTCCCTCCCTCCCTCCCCCCTACATCCCTCCATCCCTCCCTCCATCCCTCCCTTGCTCCATCCCTCCGTCCAGCCCTCCCTCCCCCCTCCATCCCTCCCTCCATCCCTCCCTCCATCCCTCACTCGCTCCATCCCTCCCTCCCTCGCTCCATCCATCCCTCCCTCTATCCCTCCCTCCGTCCAGCCCTCCCTCCCTCCCTCCCTCCATCCCTCCCTCCCTCTATCCCTCCCTCCCTCTATCCCTCTATCCCTCCCTCCCACCATCCCTCCCTCTATCCCTCTCTCCCTTCATCCCTCCCTCCCTCTCTCCCTCCCTCTATCCCTCCCTCCCTCCCTCCATCCCTCTCTCCCTTCGTCCCTCCCTCCCTCCCTCCCTCCATCCCTCTCTCCCTTCATCCCTCCATCCCTCCCTCCATCCCTCCCTCTCTCCCTTCATCCCTCCCTCCCTCCCTCTCTCCCTTCATCCCTCCCTCCCTCCCTCACTCCCTTTATCCCTCCATCCCTCCCTCCATCCCTCCCTCCCTCCCTCTCTCCCTTCATCCCTCCCTCCCTCACTCCCTCCCTCTATCCCTCCATCCCTCTATCCCTCCATCCCTCCCTACCTCCATCCCTCTGTCCCTCCCTCCCTCCATCCCTCTCTCCATCCCTCCCTTGCTCCCTCCCTCACTCGCTCCCTCTCTCCCTTCATCCCTCCCTCCCTCCCTCTCTCCCTTCATCCCTCCCTCCCTCTCTCCCTCCCTCTATCCCTCCATCCCTCCCTCCATCCCACCCTCCCTCCCTCTATCCCTCCATCCCTCCATCCCTCCCTCCCTCCCTCCCCCTCTCCCTTCATCCCTCCATCCCTCCCTCCATCCATCCCTCCCTCCCTCCCTCCATCCCTCTCTCCCTTCGTCCCTCCCTCCCTCGCTCGCTCCCTTCATCCCTCCCTCCCTCCCTCACTCCCTCCCTCCCTCCCTCCCTCCCTCGCTCCCTCTCTCCCTTCATCCCTCCCTCCCTCCCTCACTCCCTCCCTCCCTCTATCCCTCCATCCCTCCCTCCCTCCATCCCTCCCTTGCTCCCTCCCTCACTCGCTCCCTCTCTCCCTTCATCCCTCCCTCCCTCCCTCTCTCCCTTCATCCCTCCCTCCCTCTCTCCCTCCCTCTATCCCTCCATCCCTCCCTCCATCCCTCCCTCCCTCCCTCTATCCCTCCCTCCATCCCTCCCTCCCTCCCTCTATCCCTCCCTCCCTCCCTCCTTCCCTCCATCCCTCTCTCCCTTCATCCCTCCATCCCTCCCTCCATCCATCCCTCCCTCCCTCCCTCCATCCCTCTCTCCCTTCGTCCCTCCCTCCCTCCCTCGCTCCCTTCATCCCTCCCTCCCTCCCTCCCTCACTCCCTCCCTCCCTCCCTCCCTCCCTCGCTCCCTCTCTCCCTCCCTCCCTCCCTCCCTCCCTCCCTCCCTCCCTCCCTCCCTCCCTCCCTCCCTCCCTCCCTCCCTCTCTCCCTTCATCCCTCCCTCCCTCCCTCTATCCCTCCATCCCTCCCTCCATCCCTCTCTCCTCCCTCCCTCCCTCACTCCCTCCCTCCCTCCCTCTCTCCCTTCATCCCTCCCTCCCTCACTCCCTCCCTCTATCCCTCCATCCCTCTATCCATCCATCCCTCCCTACCTCCATCCCTCTGTCCCTCCCTCCCTCCATCCATCCCTCCCTCTATCCCTCCATCCCTCTATCCCTCCATCCCTCCCTACCTCCATCCCTCTGTCCCTTCCTCCCTCCATCCCTCCCTCGCTCCATCCATCCCTCCCTCTATCCCTCCCTCCGTCCAGCCCTCCCTCCCTCCCTCTCTCCCTTCATCCCTCCCTCCCTCTATCCCTCCAATTCTCCCTCCCTCCCTCCATCCCTCTCTCCTCCCTCCCTCCCTCCCTCCCTCCCTCTCTCCTCCCTCCCTCCCTCCCTCCCTCCCTCCCTCCCTCCCTCCCTCCCTCCCTCCCTCCCTCCCTCCCTCCCTCCCTCCCTCCCTCCCTCCCTCCCTCCCTCCTCTATCCCTCCAATTCTCCCTCCGTCCCTCCATCCCTCTCTCCTCCCTCCCTCCCTCCCTCCCTCCCTCCATCCCTCCCTCCCTCCCTCTATCCCTCCAATTCTCCCTCCGTCCCTCCATCCCTCTCTCCTCCCTCCCTCCCTCCCTCCCTCCCTCCCTCCCTCCCTCCCTCCCTCCCTCCCTCCCTCCCTCCCTCCCTCCCTCCCTCCAGGGAGGGAACAGCGTTTGCCAGCAGATATTAATAACAGATATTAATAACTAAAACTAAAACATTGTAATCAGCTCTGAGAGGAGAGTGTGTGTGGGGGGGGGGGGGGGGTGTCCCTTAGTTAACGGATTCTAAACTCTGAACGATAATCAGCTCTGAGAGGAGAGTGTGTGTGTGGGGGGGGGGGAGGTGTCCCTTAGTTAACGGATTCTAAACTCTGAACGATAAAGTCCCCATAGCAACAGACTAGACTGGTGCAGGGCATCATGGGAGCAGATGGAATTACCCACTTCACCCCTCCTTCCCCATGTCCTGTCTACAACCAGCAAACCAGGCGACTCTACAGGGGTGTCAAGATGTCCAAACTGGAAAGTGGCCAAACCCCCAGGTGCAACCCTGTGTGTCCCTTTGGTTAGGCTACAGTCAGGCTGGGGACATGTTAGCTAAATTGATTGTGAGTCCTGCTCCTGATCGTCTTGACTCATTTATTACAGCCTTTTGACATCATGTTATGAAGTGTGGATGAAGTGTGGATTATTTGTTAATACACAACACGTAATGAGGGAAATGAGAACCAGGTTTTGCACGCCCAATTTTTTCAGTTTTTGATTTGTTAAAAAAGTTTGAAATATCCAATAAATGTCGTTCCACTTCATGATTGTGTCCCACTTGTTGTTGATTCTTCACAAAAAAATACAGTTTTATATCTTTATGTTTGAAGCCTGAAATGTGGCAAAAGGTCGCAAAGTTCAAGGGGGCCGAATACTTTCGCAAGGCACTGTAAACCAAGTGTTTATCTCTAATTAGAAACATTCAGTAATGTAGTAATGTAGTAATGTAGTAATGTAGTCTAAATCAAGTGTAGACCTTTAGTTTGCCTTAATCGCAGATAAGCAATTCCAAAAGCCCCCAGTGACACCCCTGCCCCCCCCTCCCTGTGCCCCCCCCCCCCACGCATTCAGCGATTATTGGACTCACCTGGACTCAATCACCTGTGTCGTTACCTCCCCTATATCTGTCTGTTCCCCTGCTCTGTTCCCCAGCTCTGTTCCCCAGCTCCGTTCCCCAGCTCCGTTCCCCAGCTCCGTTCCCCAGCTCCGTTCCCCATGTTCGTTTATCTTTGGATACCTGGTTCTGACGCTGTCTCGTTTTATGTCTGTTCCTTATTAAATATTCGACTCCCTGTAACCAGCTTCTCTTCTCCGGCGTCGGAGGTGTGTGAAATATGAACACAACACTTTGGAAAAGAGGATGACTATTATTTTTGTTATGGGTATCACGATGAAGATAACAGCCTCCCTAACAGAGCGGAGGAAAGATATTACAGCGCAGATCAAATGTAAAGAAAGCTTGGGCTCCGTTTGGTTCTACAACGTTCCTGTCACAAGTTGGAAAAAAATAAAATAAAAATGATTTAAAATATTATTTGTATTTTTTTTAAGTTATATTCCATTCTTCTTCTTTTTTTGATACATATATGTGTGTTGACTGTGAGCGGACAGGTGTGTCCTACCTGTTATAAAATAACAAAATAACAAACTATTGATTTTAATTTGGAAACAGACTCGAAACATACACTACCGTTCAAAAGGTTGGAGTCACTTAGAAATGTCCTTGTTTTTGAAAGAAAAGCACTTCTTTTTTTGGTCCATTAAAATAACATCAAGTTGATCAGAAATAAGGTGAAGACATTGTTATTGTTGTAAATGACTATTGTAGCTGGAATCGGCAGATGTTTTATGGAATATCTACATAGGCGAACAGAGGCCCATTATCAGCAACCATCACTCCTGTGTTCCAAATGGCACGTTGTGTTAGCTAATCCAAGTGTATCATTTTAAAAGGCTAATTAATCATTAGAAAACCCTTTCGCAATTATGTTAGCACAGCTGAAAACTGTTGTGCTGATTAAAGGAGCAATTAAACTGGCCTTCTTTAGACTAGTTGAGTATCTGGAGCATCATCATTTGTGGGTTCGATTACAGGCTCAAAATGTCCAGAATCAAAGCACTTTCTTCTGAAACTCGTCAGTCTATTCTTGTTCTGAGAAATTAAGGTTATTCCATGAGAGAAATTGACAAACTAAAGATCTGGTACAACGCTGTGTACTACTCCCTTCACAGAACAGTGCAAATTGTCTCAAAACAGAATAAAAGAGGAGTGGGAGGCCCCGGTGCACAACTGAGCAAGAGGACAAGTGCATTAGAGTGTCGAGTTTGAGAAACAGACCCCTCACAAGTCCTCAACTGGCAGCTTCATTAAATAGTACCTACAAAACACCAGTCTCAACGTCAACAGTGAAGAGGGGACTCCGGGATGCTGGCCTTCTAGACAGAGTTCCTCTGTCCAGTCTCAACGTCAACAGTGAAGAGGCGACTCCGGGATGCTGGCCTTCTAGACAGAGTTCCTCTGTCCAGTCTCAACGTCAACAGTGAAGAGGCAACTCTGGGATGCTGGCCTTCTAGACAGAGTTCCTCTGTCCAGTCTCAACGTCAGGTAGCCTAGTGGGGCGGCAGGTAGCCTAGTGGGGCGGCAGGTAGCCTAGTGGGGCGGCAGGTAGCCTAGTGGGGCGGCAGGTAGACTAGTAGGGCGGCAGGTATCCGTCGTCTGAAGAAGAGGAATCATCGGACCAAAGAGCAGCGTGGTAAGTGTTCATGCTTGTTTTATTAAAACAGAACACGATAACAAAATAACCGAAACAGTCCTGAAAGGTGCAAAACACTAAACAGAAATTAACTACCCACAAAAACCCTATGGGGAAAAAAGCTACGTAAGTATGGTTCCCAATCAGAGACAACGCTAGACAGCTGTCCCTGATTGAGAACCACACCCCCGGCCAAAACATAGAAATACAAAAACATAGAGAAAGGAACAACTAAATCACACCCTGACCAAACCAAAATAGAGACATAAAAAAGCTGTCACACCCTGGCCTTAGTTATCTTCGTTTTCTTTATAATTTTGGTTAGGTCAGGGTGTGACATGGGTGATTTATGTGATTGTCTAGGGGTTTTTGTAGATTTATGGGGTTGTGTTTAGTGTAGTATTCTAGGTAAGTCTATGGTTGCCTAGATTGGTTTTCAATCAGAGGCAGGTGTTTATTGTTGTCTCTGATTGGTTAACCATATTTAGGCAGCCATGTTCTTTGGGTATTTTGTGGGTGATTGTTTCCTGTCTCTGTGTTTACTGCACCAGATAGGACTGTTTTTGTTTTCACGGTTCATGTTTTGTAGTTGTGTTCATGTTTGAGTTTTCCTATTAAAACCACAGACACCTACCACGCTGAGTATTGGTCCGATCCCTGTTTCACCTCTTCAGAGGAAGAGGAAGAGGAAGAGGAGGAAGAAACCCGTGACAATGTGCTATTCTGTTCTTTTGAAAATACACGTTCTTAGTCGTGTGATGTTTCTTAGGACCTGCCCAAAACCAAATGAATAATAATAATTATATATATCTATTTTTTGGATTGTGTATGTTTTCAATAGATTTATTCAAATAGACGCCCACCCACATCTGCACACCACCTCTTGTCCCTGGCATGCCAGAGCTATAAAACATTGTACCCAAGAATGTGCTTAAACTAGGATGTTCACAGAAACAAGACAGTAACAAGATGGGAGACTTCTAAGTATTTTCCCTACATCTTTCTGAAGCTTTTCTGAATTTCAATCAACGAGGATTGAATGAAGAGAGAGATGATGTGAGGGTGTGAATGGAAATGCAGCATTCCACTGTAGCAGCCTGCTATAGTCAAAGGGGGTTTCAGGGTTTCACCTGTCATCGTCTCGCAGTCAAAACAATCTATATGTAGAATCTCTCTGTGTAGTGGAGACGTTTACTACAGATATTTTTTATAAATCGCTACCGTTTAGCCCCTTTCTTACACCTTTACCCCATCCTTCTTTTACCAGAGCAGAGAGATCACAGAGTAGAATGAGAGAGAGAGAAGAGAGAGAGAAAATAAATATGGAGCGAGAGAGAGAGAGAGAGAGGGATAGAAAAGAGAGATAGGGCAGAGAGAGAGAGAGGGAGAGAGAGAGAGCAGATAGAGTGAGAGAGAGAGCAGATAGAGAGCAAGAGAGAGAGAGCAGATAGAGAGCAGAGAGAGCAGATAGAGAGCAGAGAGAGCAGATAGAGAGCAAATAGAGAGTGAGAGCAGAGAGAGAGAGCTGATAGAGAGAGCAGATAGAGAGAGAGAGAGAGCAGAGAGAGAGAGAGCAGATATAGATAGAGAGATAGAGAGAGAGAGCAAATAGAGAGTGAGAGAGAGAGCAGATAGAGAGTGAGAGAGAGAGCAGAGAGAGAGAGAGCAGATAGAGAGATAGAAAAGAGAGATAGGGCAGAGAGAGAGAGTGAGAGAGAGAGAGCAGATAGAGAATGAGAGAGAGAGCAGAGAGAGAGAGAGAGCAGATAGAGAATGAGAGAGAGAGCAGCGAGAGAGAGAGAGAGAGAGAGCAGATAGAGAGTGAGAGAGAGAGCAGATAGAGAGCGAGAGAGAGAGCTGATAGAGAGAGAGAGATAGAGAGAGAGAGAGCAAATAGAGAGTGAGAGAGAGAGCAGATAGAGAATGAGAGAGAGAGCAGAGAGAGAGAGCTGATAGAGAGTGAGAGAGAGCAGATAGAGAGAGAGAGCAGAGAGAGAGAGCAGATATAGAGAGAGATGGAGAGAGAGAGTGAGAGAGAGAGCAGATAGAGAGAGAGAGAGCTGATAGAGAGTGAGAGAGAGCAGATAGAGAGAGAGAGAGAGAGAGAGAGAGAGGATAGAGAGTGAGAGAGTGAGAGAGAGAGAGAGAGAGAGAGAGAGAGAGAGAGAGAGAGAGAGAGAGAGAGGGAGAGAGAGAGAGAGAGAGCAGATAGAGAGTGAGAGAGAGAGCAGATAGAGAGCGAGAGAGAGAGAGAGAGAGAGAGAGAGAGAGAGAGAGAGGGAGAGAGAGAGAGAGAGAGAGAGAGAGAGAGAGAGAGAGAGAGAGAGAGAGAGAGAGCAGAGTGGAAGCGAAGCCGCCCACCAGGGGGGTTGAGAAGCATTGTAAATCCTCTTTGGCTATGTCAGTGGTCTGCAGGGAAGTTAATAATTGATGTGAATGGTATTAGTTTATGCTATTAACACTACAGAGCGATCGGTTTAACTGGCAACCACTGAGGAATGCCAAACAGCTCAGTGGAAGCTTTTCTCCCCCTTTTCAACTAACCAATCAATAAACGGGAAATAAAACAACGATCCTAGCCTGGCAGGGAGGTCTCTCCACACACACCATGATGCTAGCTGTTAGGCTAACACACCATGATGCTAGCTGTTAGGCTAACACACACAACGATGGCTGGTCACCAGGGAAACACAACGATGGCTGGTCACCAGGGGAAACACACCGATGGCTGGTCACCAGGGGAAAACACAACGATGGCTGGTCACCAGGGGAAAACACAACGATGGCTGGATACCAGGGAAAACACAAAGATGGCTGGTCACCAGGGGAAACACACCGATGGCTGGTCACCAGGGGAAAACACAACGATGGCTGGTCACCAGGGGAAAACACAACGATGGCTGGTCACCAGGGGAAAACACAACGATGGCTGGTCACCAGGGGAAAACACAACGATGGCTGGTCACCAGCGGAAACACACCGATGGCTGGTCACCAGGGAAACACACCGATGGCTGGTCACCAGGGGAAAACACAACGATGGCTGGTCACCAGGGAAAACACAACGATGGCTGGTCACCAGCGGAAACACAACGATGGCTGGTCACCAGGGAAACACACCGATGGCTGGTCACCAGGGGAAACACACCGATGGCTGGTCACCAGGGGAAAACACAACGATGGCTGGTCACCAGGGGAAACACACCGATGGCTGGTCACCAGGGGAAAACACAACGATGGCTGGTTACCATGGGAAAACACAACGATGGCTGGTCACCAGGGGAAAACACAATGATGGCTGGTTACCAGGGAAAACACAATGATGGCTGGTCACCAGGGGAAACACACCGATGGCTGGTCACCAGGGGAAAACACAACGATGGCTGGTCACCAGGGGAAAACACAACGATGGCTGGATACCAGGGAAAACACAAAGATGGCTGGTCACCAGGGGAAACACACCGATGGCTGGTCACCAGGGGAAAACACAACGATGGCTGGTCACCAGGGGAAAACACAACGATGGCTGGTCACCAGGGGAAAACACAACGATGGCTGGTTACCAGGGAAAACACAACGATGGCTGGCCACCAGCGGAAACACACCGATGGCTGGTCACCAGGGGAAAACACAACGATGGCTGGTCACCAGGGGAAAACACAACGATGGCTGGTCACCAGCGGAAACACACCGATGGCTGGTCACCAGGGAAACACACCGATGGCTGGTCACCAGGGGAAAACACAACGATGGCTGGTCACCAGGGAAAACACAACGATGGCTGGCCACCAGCGGAAACACACCGATGGCTGGTCACCAGGGAAACACAACGATGGCTGGTCACCAGGGGAAACACACCGATGGCTGGTCACCAGGGGAAAACACAACGATGGCTGGTCACCAGGGGAAAACACAACGATGGCTGGATACCAGGGAAAACACAAAGATGGCTGGTCACCAGGGGAAACACACCGATGGCTGGTCACCAGGGGAAAACACAACGATGGCTGGTCACCAGGGGAAACACACCGATGGCTGGTCACCAGGGGAAAACACAACGATGGCTGGTCACCATGGGAAAACACAACGATGGCTGGTCACCAGGGGAAAACACAACGATGGCTGGTCACCAGGGAAAACACAACGATGGCTGGCCACCAGCGGAAACACACCGATGGCTGGTCACCAGGGAAACACAACGATGGCTGGTCACCAGGGGAAACACACCGATGGCTGGTCACCAGGGGAAAACACAACGATGGCTGGATACCAGGGAAAACACAAAGATGGCTGGTCACCAGGGGAAACACACTGATGGCTGGTCACCAGGGGAAAACACAACGATGGCTGGTCACCAGGGGAAAACACAACGATGGCTGGTCACCAGGGGAAAACACAACGATGGCTGGTTACCAGGGAAAACACAACGATGGCTGGTCACCAGGGGAAACACACCGATGGCTGGTCACCAGGGGAAAACACAACGATGGCTGGTCACCAGGGAAAACACAACGATGGCTGGCCACCAGCGGAAACACACCGATGGCTGGTCACCAGGGGAAAACACAACGATGGCTGGTCACCAGGGGAAAACACAACGATGGCTGGTCACCAGCGGAAACACACCGATGGCTGGTCACCAGGGAAACACACCGATGGCTGGTCACCAGGGGAAAACACAACGATGGCTGGTCACCAGGGAAAACACAACGATGGCTGGCCACCAGCGGAAACACACCGATGGCTGGTCACCAGGGAAACACAACGATGGCTGGTCACCAGGGGAAACACACCGATGGCTGGTCAACAGGGGAAAACACAGCGATGTCTGGTCACCAGGGAAACACAACGATGGCTGGTCACCAGGGGAAAACACAACGATGGCTGGTCACCAGGGGAAAACACAACGATGGCTGGTCACCAGGGGAAAACACAACGATGGCTGGTCACCAGGGAAACACAATGATGGCTGGTCACCAGGGAAAACACAACGATGGCTGGTCACCAGGGAAACACAACAATGGCTGGTCACCAGGGAAACACAACAATGGCTGGTCACCAGGGAAAACGCAACGATGGCTGGTCACCAGGGAAAACACAACGATGGCTTGTCATCAGGGAAAACACAACGATGGCTGGTCACCAGGGAAACACAACGATGGCTGGTCACCAGGGAAACACAACGATGGCTGGTCACCAGGGGAAAACACAACGATGGCTGGTCACCAGGGGAAAACACAACGATTGCTGGTCACCAGGGGAAAACACAACGATGGCTGGTCACCAGGGAAACACAACGATGGCTGGTCACCAGGGAAACACAACGATGGCTGGTCACCAGGGAAAACACAACGATGGCTGGTTACCAGGGGAAAACACAACGATGGCTGGTCAAGAGGTTAAACACAACGATGGCTGGTCACCAGGGAAAACACAACGATGGCTGGTCAAGAGGTTAAACACAACGATGGCTGGTCACCAGGGAAAACACAACGATGGCTGGTCACCAGGGAAAACACAACGATGGCTGGTCACCAGGGAAAACACAACAATGGCTGGTCACCAGGGAAACACAACGATGGCTGGTCACCAGGGAAAACACAACGATGGCTGGTCACCAGGGAAACACAATGATGGCTGGTCACCAGGGAAAACACAACAATGGCTGGTCACCAGGGAAACACAACGATGGCTGGTCACCAGGGAAACACAACGATGGCTGGTCACCAGGGAAAACACAACGATGGCTGGTTACCAGGGGAAAACACAACGATGGCTGGTCAAGAGGTTAAACACAACGATGGCTGGTCACCAGGGAAAACACAACGATGGCTGGTCACCAGGGAAACACAACAATGTCTGGTCACAAATACAACGATGTCTGGTCACCAGGGAAAACACAACGATGGCTGGTCACCAGGGAAACACAACGATGGCTGGTCACCAGGGGAAAACACAACGATGGCTGGTCACCAGGGGAAAACACAACGATTGCTGGTCACCAGGGGAAAACACAACGATGGCTGGTCACCAGGGAAACACAACGATGGCTGGTCAACAGGGAAACACAACGATGGCTGGTCACCAGGGAAAACACAACGATGGCTGGTTACCAGGGGAAAACACAACGATGGCTGGTCAAGAGGTTAAACACAACGATGGCTGGTCACCAGGGAAAACACAACGATGGCTGGTCAAGAGGTTAAACACAACGATGGCTGGT
This sequence comes from Oncorhynchus kisutch, assembly GCF_002021735.2. NCBI lineage: Eukaryota > Metazoa > Chordata > Actinopteri > Salmoniformes > Salmonidae > Oncorhynchus > Oncorhynchus kisutch. The sequence continues at coordinate 109,790 of NW_022262624.1, read as the reverse complement.
CACCAGGGAAAACACAACGATGGCTGGTCACCAGGGAAAACACAACGATGGCTGGTCACCAGGGAAAACACAACAATGGCTGGTCACCAGGGAAACACAACGATGGCTGGTCACCAGGGAAAACACAACGATGGCTGGTCACCAGGGAAACACAATGATGGCTGGTCACCAGGGAAAACACAACAATGGCTGGTCACCAGGGAAACACAACGATGGCTGGTCACCAGGGAAACACAACGATGGCTGGTCACCAGGGAAAACACAACGATGGCTGGTTACCAGGGGAAAACACAACGATGGCTGGTCAAGAGGTTAAACACAACGATGGCTGGTCACCAGGGAAAACACAACGATGGCTGGTCACCAGGGAAACACAACAATGTCTGGTCACAAATACAACGATGTCTGGTCACCAGGGAAACACAACGATGGCTGGTCACCAGGGGAAAACACAACGATGGCTGGTCACCAGGGGAAAACACAACGATGGCTGGTCACCAGGGGAAAACACAACGATGGCTGGTCACCAGGGAAACACAATGATGGCTGGTCACCAGGGAAAACACAACGATGGCTGGTCACCAGGGAAACACAACAATGGCTGGTCACCAGGGAAACACAACAATGGCTGGTCACCAGGGAAAACGCAACGATGGCTGGTCACCAGGGAAAACACAACGATGGCTTGTCATCAGGGAAAACACAACGATGGCTGGTCACCAGGGAAACACAACGATGGCTGGTCACCAGGGAAACACAACGATGGCTGGTCACCAGGGGAAAACACAACGATGGCTGGTCACCAGGGGAAAACACAACGATTGCTGGTCACCAGGGGAAAACACAACGATGGCTGGTCACCAGGGAAACACAACGATGGCTGGTCACCAGGGAAACACAACGATGGCTGGTCACCAGGGAAAACACAACGATGGCTGGTTACCAGGGGAAAACACAACGATGGCTGGTCAAGAGGTTAAACACAACGATGGCTGGTCACCAGGGAAAACACAACGATGGCTGGTCAAGAGGTTAAACACAACGATGGCTGGTCACCAGGGAAAACACAACGATGGCTGGTCACCAGGGAAAACACAACGATGGCTGGTCACCAGGGAAAACACAACAATGGCTGGTCACCAGGGAAACACAACGATGGCTGGTCACCAGGGAAAACACAACGATGGCTGGTCACCAGGGAAACACAATGATGGCTGGTCACCAGGGAAAACACAACAATGGCTGGTCACCAGGGAAACACAACGATGGCTGGTCACCAGGGAAACACAACGATGGCTGGTCACCAGGGAAAACACAACGATGGCTGGTTACCAGGGGAAAACACAACGATGGCTGGTCAAGAGGTTAAACACAACGATGGCTGGTCACCAGGGAAAACACAACGATGGCTGGTCACCAGGGAAACACAACAATGTCTGGTCACAAATACAACGATGTCTGGTCACCAGGGAAACACAACGATGGCTGGTCACCAGGGGAAAACACAACGATGGCTGGTCACCAGGGGAAAACACAACGATGGCTGGTCACCAGGGGAAAACACAACGATGGCTGGTCACCAGGGAAACACAATGATGGCTGGTCACCAGGGAAAACACAACGATGGCTGGTCACCAGGGAAACACAACAATGGCTGGTCACCAGGGAAACACAACAATGGCTGGTCACCAGGGAAAACGCAACGATGGCTGGTCACCAGGGAAAACACAACGATGGCTTGTCATCAGGGAAAACACAACGATGGCTGGTCACCAGGGAAACACAACGATGGCTGGTCACCAGGGAAAACACAACGATGGCTGGTTACCAGGGGAAAACACAACGATGGCTGGTCACAAATACAACGATGGCTGGTCACCAGGGAAACACAACGATGGTTGGTCACCAGGGGAAAACACAACGATGGCTGGTCACCAGGGGAAAACACAACGATGGCTGGTCACCAGGGGAAAACACAACGATGGCTGGTCACCAGGGGAAAACACAACGATGGCTGGTCACCAGGGGAAAACACAACGATGGCTGGTCACCAGGGGAAAACACAACGATGGCTGGTCACCAGGGAAACACAATGATGGCTGGTCACCAGGGAAAACACAACGATGGCTGGTCACCAGGGAAACACAACGATGGCTGGTCACCAGGGGAAAACACAACGATGGCTGGTCACCAGGGAAAACACAACGATGGCTGGTCACCAGGGAAACACAACGATGGCTGGCCACCAGGGGAAAACACAACGATGGCTGGTCACCAGGGGAAAACACAACGATGGCTGGTCACCAGGGGAAAACACAACGATGGTTGGTCACCAGGGGAAAACACAACGATGGCTGGTCACCAGGGGAAAACGCAACGATGGCTGGTCACCAGGGAAAACACAACAATGTCTGGTCACAAATACAACGATGGCTAACACAACGATGGCTGGTCACCAGGGGAAAACACAACAATGGCTGGTCACCAGGGAAACACAACGATGGCTGGTCACCAGGGGAAAACACAACGATGGCTGGTCACCATGGGAAAACACAACAATGGCTGGTCACCAGGGGAAAACACAATGATGGCTGGTTACCAGGGAAAACACAATGATGGCTGGTCACCAGGGGAAACACACCGATGGCTGGTCACCAGGGGAAAACACAACGATGGCTGGTCACCAGGGAAAACACAACGATGGCTGGCCACCAGCGGAAACACACCGATGGCTGGTCACCAGGGGAAAACACAACGATGGCTGGTCACCAGGGGAAAACACAACGATGGCTGGTCACCAGGGGAAAACACAACGATGGCTGGTTACCAGGGAAAACACAACGATGGCTGGTCACCAGGGGAAACACACCGATGGCTGGTCACCAGGGGAAAACACAACGATGGCTGGTCACCAGGGAAAACACAACGATGGCTGGCCACCAGCGGAAACACACCGATGGCTGGTCACCAGGGGAAAACACAACGATGGCTGGTCACCAGGGGAAAACACAACGATGGCTGGTCACCAGCGGAAACACACCGATGGCTGGTCACCAGGGAAACACACCGATGGCTGGTCACCAGGGGAAAACACAACGATGGCTGGTCACCAGGGAAAACACAACGATGGCTGGCCACCAGCGGAAACACACCGATGGCTGGTCACCAGGGAAACACAACGATGGCTGGTCACCAGGGGAAACACACCGATGGCTGGTCACCAGGGGAAAACACAACGATGGCTGGTCACCAGGGGAAAACACAACGATGGCTGGGTACCAGAGAAAACACAAAGATGGCTGGTCACCAGGGGAAACACACCGATGGCTGGTCACCAGGGGAAAACACAACGATGGCTGGTCACCAGGGGAAAACACAACGATGGCTGGTCACCAGGGGAAAACACAACGATGGCTGGTCAAGAGGTTAAACACAACGATGGCTGGTCACCAGGGGAAAACACAACGATGGCTGGTCACCAGGGGAAAACGCAACGATGGCTGGTCACCAGGGAAAACACAACAATGTCTGGTCACAAATACAACGATGGCTAACACAACGATGGCTGGTCACCAGGGGAAAACACAACAATGGCTGGTCACCAGGGAAACACAACGATGGCTGGTCACCAGGGGAAAACACAACGATGGCTGGTCACCATGGGAAAACACAACGATGGCTGGTCACCAGGGGAAAACACAATGATGGCTGGTTACCAGAGAAAACACAATGATGGCTGGTCACCAGGGGAAACACACCGATGGCTGGTCACCAGGGGAAAACACAACGATGGCTGGTCACCAGGGAAAACACAACGATGGCTGGCCACCAGCGGAAACACACCGATGGCTGGTCACCAGGGGAAAACACAACGATGGCTGGTCACCAGGGGAAAACACAACGATGGCTGGTCACCAGGGGAAAACACAACGATGGCTGGTTACCAGGGAAAACACAACGATGGCTGGTCACCAGGGGAAACACACCGATGGCTGGTCACCAGGGGAAAACACAACGATGGCTGGTCACCAGGGAAAACACAACGATGGCTGGCCACCAGCGGAAACACACCGATGGCTGGTCACCAGGGGAAAACACAACGATGGCTGGTCACCAGGGGAAAACACAACGATGGCTGGTCACCAGCGGAAACACACCGATGGCTGGTCACCAGGGAAACACAACGATGGCTGGTCACCAGGGGAAAACACAACGATGGCTGGTCACCAGGGGAAAACACAACGATGGCTGGTCACCAGCGGAAACACACCGATGGCTGGTCACCAGGGAAACACAACGATGGCTGGTCACCAGGGGAAAACACAACGATGGCTGGTCACCAGGGAAAACACAACGATGGCTGGCCACCAGCGGAAACACACCGATGGCTGGTCACCAGGGAAACACAACGATGGCTGGTCACCAGGGGAAACACACCGATGGCTGGTCACCAGGGGAAAACACAACGATGGCTGGTCACCAGGGGAAAACACAACGATGGCTGGGTACCAGGGAAAACACAAAGATGGCTGGTCACCAGGGGAAAACACACCGATGGCTGGTCACCAGGGGAAAACACAACGTTGGCTGGTCACCAGGGGAAAACACAACGATGGCTGGTCACCAGGGGAAAACACAACGGTGGCTGGTTACCAGGGAAAACACAACGATGGCTGGTCACCAGGGGAAACACACCGATGGCTGGTCACCAGGGGAAAACACAACGATGGCTGGTCACCAGGGGAAAACACAACGATGGCTGGTCACCAGCGGAAACACACCGATGGCTGGTCACCAGGGAAACACACCGATGGCTGGTCACCAGGGGAATACACAACGATGGCCTGTCACCAGGGAAAACACAACGATGGCTGGTTACCAGGGGAAAACACAACGATGGCTGGTCAAGAGGTTAAACACAACGATGGCTGGTCACCAGGGAAAACACAACGATGGCTGGTCACCAGGGAAACACAACAATGTCTGGTCACAAATACAACGATGGCTGGTCACCAGGGAAACACAACGATGGCTGGTCACCAGGGGAAAACACAACGATGGCTGGTCACCAGGGGAAAACACAACGATGGCTGGTCACCAGGGGAAAACACAGCGATGGCTGGTCACCAGGGGAAAACACAACGATGGCTGGTCACCAGGGAAACACAATGATGGCTGGTCACCAGGGAAAACACAACGATGGCTGGTCACCAGGGAAACACAACGATGGCTGGTCACCAGGGGAAAACACAACGATGGCTGGTCACCAGGGGAAAACACAACGATGGCTGGTCACCAGGGGAAAACACAACGATGGCTGGTCACCAGGGAAACACAACGATGGCTGGT